>NC_025998.2:99167402-99230639 GCF_000442705.2 Elaeis guineensis | reverse complement strand
AGTTTTAGATTTGTATTTTATTAAATATACATCCAAACCTAGACCTATCATCAGTAAATGTGATGAAGTAAGAGTATCCACCTCTGTCTTGAGTCAACATTGGACCATAAACATTAGTATGTACAAGGTCCAATATGTCACTTATCCTTTTTTCATATCCAGTAAATGGAGTCTTGATCATTTTTTCTATGAGACAAGATTCACAAGTTCTATATGATTCATAATCATAAAAATCAAAGAATTTATCTTTATATAACTTGTTAATTCTTGACTCATTTATATGACCAAATCAGCAGTGCCAAAGGTATGTGACATTTATATCCTCTCTCTTTCTTTTCTTCATATTATCAATATGCAATACTTTATCATTAAGTGAAAGAAATAAAAGACCGTTATCAACAAAAGCACTTCCATAATATTCATTAGAAAAATATATAGAACAACCATTGTTCTTTGTATTTATTTGAAAATCTTGTTCCAATAACAGTGGTATAGAAATAATATTTCTAATGACATTTGAAATATAATAATAGATTTTTAGTTTCAAAATTTTGCTCGAAGATAACTTCAAAACCCTAATTTCTATAGCTTCGACCTGAATGGACTCTCCACTAGCACCGAACAGCTCGAAGTCACCTTTATTCAGACTCTTTATTTTTTATAGACCCTGCAATAATTTACAAAGGTGTGAGCCACAGACGATATTCAATACCCAAGAATCTGACAATGAAGTACTAATGATAAGTTTGTTTGTATCATATACAAATCTTTAGCAATATTTGTCAGTTTCATGATTGCAAGGTATTCCTTACAATTCCTCTTCCAATGGCCCTCCTTGCCACAGTGATAGAAAGTACCTTTGACGGAGACCTTCTTCACCTTCTTCTTGTAGATGCCAGCCTTAGGGTTCAACTTTTTTTTAGAACCCTTCTTCGTCTTCTTCTTGTTGATCTTATCGATAAGAAGTACTGGAGTCTTTCACCCTTGAAATGGCTCTCTGCTATTTTCAACATGTTCAACAGCTCTGGTAGGCTGATGTTCAGTTTGTTCATATGATAATTTATAACAAACTGAGAAAAAGAGTTAGAGATGTTGGGTTCCGATGATGCAAAAGAATATAGATTTCAAAATTTTTTAACATGCATTCAATAAATGAAAATAAAATTTAACAATTAAACTCAACCACTGAAACTCAAAACCCTAGGAACTCCTTGATGATTACAATTAAATCACAGAAACATATAAATTAAGAAAAAAATCAGAAATCATATACCACCATGAAGATCACAAACTGGTGATTTTGAGATCTCCATGAGACTCCAAAGCAGAAGCCCTCCAACGGTGATCCACATAAGATTGATCAGGGCCCTTCCCAACTCGTCATGGTGTTACAACCTTCTTCCTAAGTGCACTGCTGATTGTCCTTCACAAGAACACAATGTACCATTACTTGTATGCCTTCATGACCTCCATTAGGACCACTCTAGAAATCTTTTCTCAAAGTATCACACCACATAAAAATAAATCAGATGTTCAACACTTGAACAACCTGATTTTTGGACAAGCATCATATGCTTTCCAATTTCCTTCTCCCTTCCTTTACATTTTTTCTCCCTCTTTTCTTATATGTTTTTTAGATAGTTTTCTTATCTTTATCCTCTCATTCTCACACCTAAAACCATCCAAAAAGGGATGTGGAATCAGGTTGCAGCACCCCTTATTTAGAGGGAACAAGAGCAAACCATGGGACGCCAACTCTTGGTGTCCCTTAATTCCTACACGCCACCAATAGTTTTTGCATAGAATCCCATAGGTTTGGGTGTAGAAAAAGAAGTGTTTAATCTACAGAAGGACTCTTTCTCTATCAAAAAAAATTTGAACACCATAAAATGGTGCGTGGGATATGGATTGGCATGGGAAAATCAAGAGTCAAATAAATTATGGACTCTTCCATATACAACAAAAAAATGTGGCATCCCATTATAATATGGCATTCAAATTCCTTCCAAAAAAAGGACTCTCATTCCTCTTCAGTACCCATAGTCCCAAGGGTCATCTGATGACACGAAGAATTAGAAACTTGTGGAGAATTAAAGGAAGGAAATAAAGAGTCCAATGTGAAATGGACTCTCCATTTCACATCACCCAAAAATAAGGAACGTCCCATTTATTTTTTACATGGAGTTCCTTCCAAAGAAGGACTCCCTCGTATCTTCCACATCCTATATCCCAATAGCTCCATCTGATAGTGCACAAAATAAAGGGATGTAAGGAAATTAAGATACCATGTTAAGGACTCTTCCTTCTTAACACCAAAAATAAATGGGGCGTGACAAATTATTTGGGCGTGGCTTTTGGTGTGGAGGAGGTTGGTTCCACATGAAACACTTTCACAAAACTAGATAAAACTAACTAATAAATTAGATGGTTCAAACCCAATCACATTAGGTCAAGGCAACAAGACTAGGTTAGCACAAATACCTTTGCACTGAACCCAATTGAAAACTTGGGTTAATTCATGTATTAAAAATTTAATTAACCCATTGGAAACATAGATTAATTCATGTACTAAAAATTTAATTAACCCATTAAATTTATAATAAATTCAAATTGATTAGATCAAGACCAAATTTTTATTGTGTATGACTCATTGGGTTTCAAATTTAGCCAGCAGTGGACCCAAACTCTCGATAAAATTCTAATCCGATTAGATTAGGTCAGCTCAAGAGTCCCAATCAATTAGGACTCTTTCTAATTAAATTTATAATTAAACTCTTTTAATTTTGGAGAGTTCAAAAGTCAAGATTAACGTCAAGCAATGTGTCATGACTATCCGAAAGATTTAAAATTTGATGAAAATACTAAAATTATCCTTCATGGCAAGTTACCATGCAATTCAATTTTTCGATCACATAACATTCTGAAAAGACTATGGATATAAAAATATATCAAACCTAAATATTTAACCATATGTATCTCAATCAAATGATGATGACTCGATTGATGAACCAGTAAAAATTATTTCTACTGTTCATCCCTGCTCTGGCTAGAGACTTTCAGAGTCACCATCCCATGAGATCACATAGGATATTCTCTCTTCTTACCAAGAGTGATCGATTTTTTGTTGACCACTCACAACCTTCATGCATACTTTGCCATACTTAGAATATCCCACACATATCTCAAAGTGGTGTGCTAGAGAATAAACCAAAGTAAGGGTCCATACACATAAGGTACCATGATGATCTCAGGTCAAAGGATCACATACACCACTCCCACTAAAGAACCATCTATTGACATGCTGTAAAGCTCCATCAAATATTCTTTTGTGGGTCTGTTCAGTGAACTTATTCTCTAATGAGCGCCTACATCCTTGTATTAGTATCACTATATAAGTAGTTGTGAGATCAACCATCCTCTCCATCGAGCATACATAGGATGTACCAATCTTATCGGAGCCATCGATCTCTGACTCGATGATCCAATGACTGAAAATATTTTAGATTGGAGCTATCAAGATTTTAGATCTCACTGGCATGATTTTATCATGGCCCTAAAATCATTATCCTAATCTATGGGGTTTATTCTAATCATATAAAAATGATGCAGCAAATGATAAAACATAATATCTCATATAAATAAAATATCATGCAAATGAGCAGAAAGATAATAAAGAAATATCCCATCAGATTTCCATGTGATTGGCTTGTAGGGCACTATTCTTTCAATCTTCTACTTGCACTAAAGCTAATCGCCCCTATACCTAATGCCCATGCAACCGGATGCGATTACACTGCTGCTGTGTATAGCTTAGTAAATTGGTCCATTATAATATTCTTAATATTAACTCATTCTATGATTAAATTATAAATGAGGTGAAAGTGCCTAGGATGTGCGTTGGTGGTTGGTGAGATGACACCCAACTTAATGATGAACCTTTCATCAGGCAACTTTGCTTAGCAATCTTTACTAGCAGTAATTAATTGAGTCAAACACAGTTTGCTGCTTGAAGCTCTTTCAATTCACTGCTCCTTTAGTACATCTCAAGTACTCTAGTACTTATCAAGTACTATGAGGATACTTTTCACAATTTTCATAAGATCCTATCATGGATTAGCCCGAAATCAATGATTATGCACAAGGCATAATTCATATCAGGCTTGGTACACTGAATATATGGGTAAGTAAACACCTTTACACCCATTCCTGTTGAATCCTTTCAACATTAAAATTCTATGTATGTAGATGGGGATAAGCCCTGCATCCACTTACACCTATCCCTATAGATGCCAAGTATATTGGATGCTTAACCCAAGTCTATTCCATAAAAACTTCTATGATAAGCAAGCCATTGACTGAATGCAATATCGGGACTACCTTCCCAATATGCTGTATGTCACCCACATACATAATCAAGAAGTTAGTGAAACTTCCACTTATCTTCTTGCACACACATATGGTTCATCTATATTTGATATAGTCAAATATTTTGACTATCCCATCAAAAATAGAAGTATCCACCCCTCATAAACTGTCTGAATTCATAAAAGCATTTACCCTCCCACTAGAGACAACTTCTCTAGATGGTGTGTGGCAATAGCAAGAATCCAAATAGGCATCCTTGATAGCAACCTGTTGGGTCATACCCATTGGTGCTTCAACTAAAGTCCATACTTGGTTAATGTACAGGGAGTCGATTTCAGATGTCAAAGTTTCAGGTCAACTATTAGAGTCCCTACTCATAACAATCTCCGAATGGATCAAGTAAAATATCATTCATAATGATGTATGGTGTACTGCCATTCATAATGATAAACCCATATTTTGAGTGGTACATTACTCACTTGGATTGACCTTTCGATGAGGAGATATGTATCATGGTCGTGCCTCATCACTGGGCACATCTGGTTGAGGATTAACTTATGGACACTCCACAGGTTAAGATAGGATAGTTTACAGATCTTGAACTTCTCAAGTTCAATTATCCTCCCACTATCTCCTTTTAGAAAATTTTTTTTCCTAAAAAGTGGCATACCTATTGACAAAATATCTTTTGTCAAGTAGGATGGTAGAAATAGTATCACGTATTATTTTTTTAGGATAACCTATATACTTATAAAAATTTTGCTTTAGTACAAACTTATGTATATTAACTCTTTTCACATAAGTTGGGCAACCTGTCTTTTGCCTTTTTCATATCTCATATGGAGTGCTCGTAACAAATTTTTATAGTATCTAATTCATACAGTAATTTTTAGGATATTTCTCAGAAAGAGATAATAATATTTGTGAAGTATTTTAGAGAATACATCATATCACATATGAAGTATCCATCTTTGGGTCGAGATATTATTAGCCTTCGAACATCCATATGTTCAAGACCAATACCTTGTTGCCCTGAGATATGTGATCATCACATATTTATTTCTTGTTCTCATCAATATGAAGAACATCATCATTGAGTGACAGAAATATAAGACTATAACCATAACATTTACCAGATGCAGAGTAACTTTTACTCTTAACATTAATTTCAAAACTATGCTACAATAGAAAAAGATTTGAAATAATATTTTTGATAAATTTAGGCTCATATCAATGGTCTATTAGTCTCTAAACCTTTGCTAGAAGGTTATATAAGTTCCTACAGTCTCAGCATGAATGGACTATCCATTAGTGCCAAAAGGCAAGTAGTCACCTCACCTTAGTTTTATAGGTCCAGCAAATACTTTGCATAAGAGGAACCTATATAAGGTATCACATACCTTAAAAAATTTTAAAGTTGAAACACACAATGATAATTATTAATTTGTATCACATATAAACTATTAGTAGATATAACTTTTATATCTTGCTATTGCTTCACACTTGTAAGATAATTCTTGCAATTTATCATTGCTGTAATGATGTTAGATACCCTTAGCAAAGACCATCTTCACCTTCTTTTCCTTAACCATTTCATGACATTCAGTCAATTTTAAAATTATCCTAAGCAGTGAATGTAAATATGCAAATGTATATATAAAAATATTAAAAAAAGAACTACTCATGATGACATGCACAAGTTAGATGAAGATTTTTTTATCTAATTGTGTCTTTCATTATTTTAACGAATTTCATAACCCTTAAGTATGAAATTGAAGAACCTTATCATAAAGTTTTTTAGTGAGGTTAAGATCTCAATTTCTTATAAAAAATCTTGTGGATAGCACAACAAGCTCTTATGAGTTTAAAGGTAAGTAATTGTTTACTAATTGCATCTCATACAACTCTCAACATAACTTTTGCCTCTAAAATATTTATGGCCTTGTGGATAGGACAACAAACTATAATATTTTAGTTAAGTCACACCTTTCAATCCTATATGGTCATACCTGAATAATACACTATCTTTGTGGACAGCACAATAAGGCAGTACTATCAGAATATGTCATAAGCATCACTAA
The DNA here is from genome assembly GCF_000442705.2 of Elaeis guineensis. Lineage (NCBI taxonomy): Eukaryota > Viridiplantae > Streptophyta > Magnoliopsida > Arecales > Arecaceae > Elaeis > Elaeis guineensis. Next base: position 99,224,193 of record NC_025998.2, on the reverse strand, counting down.
GTCAACATCATATCAATTACTACAGCAAGCCTTGTGGATAGCACAACAAACTCACTAGAGTTCTTGACATACTCTATTGACCTAGTATGAGCTAAGTATAATTAGTTTCATTATGCATCAAGACAGTATCAAAACAGTCTCCACAATAAGTCTTGTGGATAGCACAACAAGCCTACTATGGTTCTTGAGATAACACTGGCTTAGTATGAAGGAAGGCATGGGTAGTGTTCTTAATACTTTGCCATTAAGACTTAATATAATTTAACTGAGGGACTTTGGTCTCATGCACATCCTAAACTATTTAATCATGCATCATATGCAACGTAAATACAAATACTAACTACCAGCATATATGAGCATATATCAAGGAATACAAATAGTTATGGACTTTAAAAAAATTATCTGAGCCACAGGATGATCTTTGGATCTAACCCTAGGTGCATCATAGATTGAACCATCTCATGGTCAATCTTAATGCACCTCAGCTCTTCAAAAGTCTGGTAGTATAGTCTTCATCACTATAAAGGCAATCATGAATGCTTGATCTTTATTTGAAAATAGAATGAAATAATTTCAATCTATTCTCAAATAATTTTTTTCTATAATTTTACATCATTATATAAAAATTTCAATCAATAGTTGGGAATATAGAAAGGAGAGGTTCTACTGATAATATAATACATCAGGGACACCTAGCCTTAATTGCAACTTTTACAAATGCATTATATAATCAACTAGCATGTAAGCATTCATGCATATATCTATCACATAGATATTTCATAGTTCATAACAAATCAACATAGCATTTTATAATAATTATAAAATATTATAACATACAACTCATGTTATTTCAATTGTGATATCATTCAAACACATGTCAATTAAGATGTCCAAATTATGGGCATATGACCCATCTAGGATTTTCGATTTGGATTCAACACTTGACCCAAATATTACCTTTAAGTTAATCATTTATCATTCATTTAAGTTGAGTTGACTAATTCTTAGGTTAAACCTAATTCAATTAGGTTAACTCAGATTCGGTCACCCAAAACTCAAATCCTAATCCAATTTGGCAAATGACAAATTTAATTAACCAAAATTAAACATAGCTTCTAATCAAATTAGAACAATGATTTTGATTTAATCTATAATCATTAAACTCTAATCATATTAGAATAATAAATTATAGTTAAATCAATCCATCGACAAAAATCCTAATTGATATTTGATGCATCCTTTTCATGACCAAAATTTTTTGACCCCACACATGCCTCGGACAACTACCAAAATGGTCGACCCACAATGGTGAGTCCCCGATAACATGGTGGTTGGCCTTTGGATCTTAAGTAAATGCATCAAATGCAAAAACCTTAATCCTTGGCAATGTACATCCATTTGCAGCATTCCAAGGCCCCCGCGTATCACATGCACTAAATTTCAATTCCATCGAAAAAAGATCATAGGATCTAAATTAAACTTGTCACACAAGTCTATAAACCATAGAATTTTATGTTCAAGATTTGGTCATGGATCAATAACACTATATCATTTACAAAAATACATCAAAATCATCAACGAAACATTAATCAGAAAAACTGATTTTGATATAGTTCGAACTGGATCTAATCCATATCACAAAAATAATATGAAATTTGATTGAATTTATTAAGGGTGGCTCTGATACAACTGTTGAGTTTTGATGATGCAGCATAATATATATTTTAAAATTTTTTAACATGTATTCAACAAATGAAAATAAAGTTTAACAATTAAACTCAACCATCAGAACTCAAAACCCTAGGAACTCCTTGATGATTACAATCAAATCACAAAATATATAAATTAAGAGAAGACTAGAAGTCATACCATTATGAAGATCATGAACTGAGATTTTGAGATCTCCATGAGACTCCAAAGCAGAAGCCCTCCAATGATGATCTACACAGGATTGATCAGGACCCTTTCCAACTCGTCATGGTGCTGCAGCCTTCTTCCTAAGTGCACTGCTGATTATCCTTCACAAGAACATGATGCACCATTGCTTGTATGCCTTCATGACCTTCATTAGGACCACTCTAAAATTTTTTTCTCAAAGTATCACACCACACAAAAATAAATCAGATGTTCAACACTTAAACAACCTGATTTTTGGACAAATATCACATGCTTTCCAATTTCCTTCTCCCTTCCTTTCTATTTTTTCTCCCTCATTTCTTACATTTTTTTCAGACATTTTTCTTGTCTTTATCATCTCATTCTCACACTTAAAACCATCCAAAAAGGGATGTGGAACCAGGTTGTAGCACCACTTATTTATAGGGAACAAGAGGGCAAACCATGGGATGCCAACTCTTGGCGTCCCTTAATTCCTACATGCCACCAATAATTTTTGCATGAAATCCCATGGGTTTAGGTATAGAAAAAGAAGTGTTTCATTTGTAGAAGGACTCTTTCTCTGTCAGAAAAAATATGAACACCATAAAATGGTGCGTGGGAGATGGATTGGCGTGGGAAAATTGAGAGTCCAATAAATTATGGACTCTTCCATATACAACAAAAAATGTGGCATCCCATTATAATATGGTGTTCAAATTCCTTCCAAAAGAAGGACTCTCCTTCCTCTTCAGTGCCCATAATCTCAAGGGTCATCTAATGACACAAAGAATTAAAAATGCATGGAGAATTAAAGGAAGGGAATAAAGTGTCCAATGTGAAATGGACTCTTTATTTCACATCACCCAAAAATAAGAAACGTCCCATTTATTTTTTTGCATGGAGTTCCTTCCAAGAGAAGGACTCCCTCATATCTTCCACATCCCATATCCCAATGGCTCCATCTGATGTCGCACAAAATAAAGGGATATAAAGAAATTAAGATACCACATTAAGAAGGACTCTTCCTTCTTAACGCCAATAATAAATGGGGCGTGACAAATTATTTGGGTGTGGCTTTTGGTGTGGAGAAGGCTGGTTCCACATGAAATACTTTCACAAAATCAGATAAAATCAACTAATAAATTAGATGATTCAAACCCAATCATATTAGGTCAGGGCAACAAGACTAGGTTAGTACAAATACCTTTGCACTGAACCCAATTGGAAACTTGGGTTAATTTATGTGCTAGCAATTTAATTAACCAATTAAATTTATAATAAATTTAAATTAATTGGATCAAGACCAATCTCTATTGTATATGACCCATTGGGTTCTAAATCTAGACAGCACTAGACCCAAACTCTCGAAAAATCCTAATTTGATTGGATTAGGTCAGCTTAAGAGTCCCAATACACTAATACTCTTCTTAATTAATTTTAGAATTAAACTCTTTTAATTTTGAAGAGTCTACAAGTCAAGATTGACATCTAGCAATGTGTTATGACTATCTGAAAGATTTAAAATTTGATAAAAATATTAAAATTATCCTTCCATGGTGAGTTATCGTGCAATTCAATCTTTTAATCACACAACATCTCGAAAAGGCTATGGATATAAAAATATATCAAATACAAATACCTAACCATATGTATCTCGATCAAATGATGATGACTCAGTTGATGAATCAGTAGAAACTATTTCTACTGTTTATTCCTATTTTGGCCAGAGACTTTCAGAGTCACCATCCCATGAGATCACATAGGATGTTATCTCCTCTTACAAAGAGTGATCGATTCCTTATTGACCACTCACAACCTCCATGCACACTTTGCCATATCTAAAATATCCCACATATATTTCAAAGTGCTGTGCTATGGAATAAACCAAAGTAAGGATCCATGCACATAAGGTACCATGGTGATCTCAGGTTAAAGGATCACATGCACCACTCCCACTGAAGAACCATCTGTTGACATACTGTAAGGCTCCATCAGATGTTCTTCTACAGATTTGTTCAGTGAACTCATTCTCTAATGAGCATCTATATCTTTGTATTAGTGTCACCACACAAGTGGTTGTGAGATCAACACCCTCTCTATCGAACATACATAGGATGTACCAGTCTTATCAGAGTCATCAATCTTTGACTCGATGATCCAATGATTAAAAATATTTTAGATTAGGGCTATCAAGATTTTAAGTCTCACTAGCATGATCTCATCATGGTCCTAAAATTATTATCCTAATTTATAGGATTTATCATAATCATATAAAAATGATGCAGCAAATGATAAAATTAATACCTTATATAAATGAAATATCATGCAAATGAGCAAGAAGATGATAAAGAAATGTCCCATCTCATCCATATGCGATTGGCTTATAGGGTACTATTCTTTCAAGGGAGAGACTGCAGGATCAAATCCTAGCTCAGTTCACCATCCATGGCAAAGCCCAGCTGTCCCAGATGAGTGATCAAATCAATCATCTTTAGGACATGCGTTTGCACAGAGATGCCTTCAGTAATGTGGGCACGGAACAACTGCTTTGATATCTCATATCGAGTAGTTCAGCTTTGTTTCCTATATAACTCCTAAAGATCAAGGAGTATAGAGGGAACATCCATGTCCTCATACTACCTTTGAAGCTCGTTGCTCATAGAAGCAAGCATGATGCATTTGACAGTCACACTGTCGTCTTTCCACATCTTGTATGTGGCCCTTTCCTTCTCAGAAGTATCTTTCTCAAGTAAATCTAGTGCAGGTATATCTAGAATGTAGGAGATTTTTTCCTGAGTGAGAACAATTCTCAAGTTTCTTAACCAGCCACGTAGTTTGATCCGATCAATTTGTTTGCATATACTATGCCTTTAAGTGATAGTGAGGATGCTATATGTGTAGTTAATCTACAATAACAAGAATGTAATATAAGCGGACAACTCATGATGACATGTATAATTAGATTAGGACTTTTGTCTAATTGTGTCTCCTACTATTTTATCAAACATCATAATCCTTAAGAATGAAAATCAAGAAAAATACTAATATTTCTTAGTGGGATTGAGATTCCTATTCCTCACAAACACCTTGTGGATAGCACAACAAGTACCAATGAGTTCAAGAGTAGGTAATTTTTTATCAAGAGTAGGCCAGCATACGGACCTAATTAGAAAATCATCTTTCACACTTTCTTTGTCACCAATTAGTCAAAAGAATTTGATTTTTGATATGAAAATGAATCCCGATATAACAACTTAATATAATTTTTAAAAGGTTCTTTGAACTGGTCTCGGCACATCCTAACTACGACTACATAAAATATACTTTATATATTATATAATTTGGTATGTAATCACAAATCACAATAGCAATCATATAATCATGCCAAAAATCAAATAAGGATGCAATTGAAGTCATAACATATGATAAGCAAAATTGAAATAATAAAGCAACCCCTAATCATATTAGGCATGCAAAACATCCTTAACCATGTATCGATTTAAACATCACATTACCATGATAATATAAATTTTAAATTATCATAAATTTATAATTTTAATAATTAAAATTTAAAATCATGGTACATATAAAGTCAAAAATATTTTTTTGATGTTAAAGATTGATACTAAAGATCGAAGCAATATTCTTGACAATATATGAACAAGAATAATTCTATGCTACTACTTTGCACTTATTTGATCGAATCAGATAAGGATGGCTCTGATACTACTATTGAGTTTTGATTATATAGTAAAAAGTAATTTTAAAATTTTTAAAACTAAATAAATCAATAGCTTTAACATATAAAATTATCGAGTCGAACCCAAACCCTAGAATCACCTTGTCGAAGTTGATCAAAACAAAACAAGCATGCAAAAGGGATAGAATTTTTACTTTTAGCAAAATGATAATGTGGCATGTTGGTGATCTCCATGAGACTCTAAAGTAGAAGCCCTCCAATGGTTATCCACACAGAAGTTGGCCAAGGTCCTTCCTAACTGGCGCGCCACCGCAGCCTTGTCTTCTCAAGAATACTACCGACTTCGAACTCAAGGAACGATCATGCCAAAGCCTAGTCACCTTCAAATTTACCATCAGGATTATGCCAAGAAGACACTCTTCAGATGTCTCACAACCTAGGATTTGATTTTTGGCTCCAACATATGGAAAAACCAAACCCTAGGGAACACTAGCAACACTTGCTCATTATCTCACCACCCTTCTTACAATTTTTGCCACTCAATTTCTCCTTGCCTTTTTCTCAGATTTTTTTCTAAAATTTTTTCACTAATTTGCATGCCTCTTGTCTCTAGTATCCATCCAAATTCCTAGTAGTTAGGCCATGTGGGACATCCCATATATATAAGGGACCAAGAGATGTGTCATGGGACTAAGGGGCGCTAATCTTTGGCGCTCCACTTTCTCACATGGTGAATAAATTCATCGTGTAGAATTATGGCACAAGAGGGCCTTTACACAGAAGAACTCTCCCTCTTCTATGTGTCATAAAAATCTCATCTTTAATTGGCATTAAATCATAAGAGATCAGGTTGAGAAATTAAGGCAACGTATTAAGATAAGAGTCTTCATGAAAAAAGACTCTTCATCTTCACATGCTAAAATGAGTGGGGTGGCAATTTTTTTTTGGCATGGCTTCTAGTGGGCATAGAGGAGTCCTTATTTACTTGAAATTATTTTAAGTTATGTAGCTAATTAAGATAGACCCAATCCCATTAGGTCAAAGATAACCGATCTAGGTTAGCTCAAACACTTTGATCTAAACCAATTTAGGAACTTAGGTTAATACAATATGCTAGCATATCTAATTAACCCATAAATTTATATTAAACTTTAATTAAATCAAACTAAAGCTAAATCTCAAAGTGTGTGACCCGTTGGGTTCCAAATCTAGCCAGCAATAGACTTAGACTTTCGATGTAACCCTAATCTGATTAGATTAGGTCGCCAAAAGAGTCTCAAGCAACTAGGACTCTTCCTAATTGATTTTAAAATTAAATTATTTTAATTTTGATGAGTCTACAAGTCAAGATTGATGTTTAGCAATATATCAAGACTATCCAAAAGATTTAAAATTTTGATAAAAAATTATCAAAATATCATTCAGTGGTAAGTTACTGTATAATTCTATTCTTCAGTCAAACAACATCTCAGATGAGCTGTGGGCATGAAAATATGTCAAACCCAATCACTTATCTTTATGTATCTCAATCTGAAGGTGATGATTCAGTTAATGATATATTAAAAATTCTTTTCTAATTATCATCCTACTTTGGTGAAGGACTTCCAAAATCACCGACCTATGAGATCATATAGGATGTTCACTCCCCTTATTAGGAGTGACTGATCCCTTATTGATCACTTACAACCTCTATGTAATTTTATCACATTCAGAACACCCCATACAAAGATCAAAAAATTAAGTTAGAAAGTAAATCAATATATGGATCCATGTATATAAGGTACCATGGTGATCTTAGGTCAAAAGATCACTTACACAACTTCCACTAGAGAATTATCAATTGACATTTAAATAAGACTCCATCTGATATTCTCTCATAGGTCTATTAAGTGAACTAATTCTCTAATGAGCACTCATATTCTTATATTAGTATCACCACATAAGTAGTTATGAGATCAACCACCCTCATTTCTGAGCATACATAGGACATGCCAGTCTTACCGGTATCATTAATCCCCGACTCAATGAACCAATGACTAAGAATATTTTAGGTCATAGCTATCAAGGATTTAGGTCATTGCTATCAAGGATTTAGGTCTCACTGGTGTGATCTCATCATGATCCTAAAATCATTGTCCAAACCTATGAAATTTATTATAATCTTAAAATAATAAGATGCAGCATATAATGATCAAAAATATCTATTTTATTAATAAATTAATATCAATTATATGAGTCTGAAAGATAAATTATAAAAAATATCCTATCGCATTTTGTATGCGATTGGCTTGTAGGATATTATTCTTTCAATGACATGTAGATAGAATGGAGTACATTCGCATCGAATGTGATCATGTATCGAGCACTTTACTGTCAAGAGTAGCTCGTGAAGGGTATGGGTATAAGTGTCCATTCGACCTGAGACCACAATGGTGACTTGTAAGCAACTCACTGTACTTTAGTACCAGACCATTTGAGTTTTTATCTCAGTGTCGAAAGGCTACTGGGTGCAATCAAGTACTTATCAAGTCGGTGTATGAGTCAAGATAGAATTAATCTCTCTGAATTAGTAGGAGATATGCATCAGTCTATTTCAATTCAATAAAATCCTGGCCAGGATAATCCATGAGATAGATTTGAAAGGTTGAAATACAATATGATCGATTAAATTAGGGTTGACAGTTAAACCCTTGGTTGTCTTGAGCATTTGGGTCAAAGAGATGAATTATATGGTAACCATACGCCAGTAGATTTTAGAAGGTTGCTTTACAATACTTTGACCTATCTGATCGTCAGATCATCATTGCTAGATAGTTACATCGATTGGTATAGAAAGTTGTTCCTATATTATTGATTTAGATTCAAACCTATCAGGTCATATGCATTAGAAGATTTGATCAGACCTGGTGGCTGAAGAGTCCAATTGAATTGTGACTTTGGTAAAGAGTCCTACTCAGATTAGGACTCTGAGGGAGAGTCCCATTGAGACTGAGACTCTACTATTTTTAGAGAATTAATTAGTAATTAGATTATTAATTTACTCAATTTGATTGAGCAAAGAGTTTTGGATCAATTCTAATTGAATTAGATTTAGTTCGACTCTGATTGGGTTTGATATGATCGAACCCGATTATAAGGAAAATTTGATCCTGATTCGATCATAGTTTTGACTTGGCTAATTTTTAATTGGGTTAAGAATTTGATAAGATATTTAAGTTCCTAATTGAATTAAGTTTATTTTTATTAGTGGGTTCAATCCAAATTTGATTTGGATTAGAATCAGAATTGAAAATGAAGTATCCTTGTCAACTAGGACTCTATCCTTATCTTTTGTGCCACACTTGGATCCATACAAATTTCACCATGCCTAATTAGATTTGGATTGTGATTTTTGGTATCATGATAGAGGATCCAATAAGGGTGGGTGGCTATAGCTGATGAGTCATAATATTATCTCTTGTCTATTTCGAATGCAATCCAAATTAGAGATAAGAGGTAAACTAGGAAAGAGATTTTTTGTATATAGAATATTGTTGGCCCTATATTAATTTTTTTTCCTTATTGTTCTTGGAGAATTCTTTAGTAGGTGATACTCTAAAATTATTCTCCACATTTTAATAATTTTTTTGGAATTTTTTGGGATGCCAAAAGGAGATTTTGGCATTGACTCTTGGTGCCCTTTCTTGGAAAGCTCTAATTCCTAGTCTATAAAAAGGGGTCCTCTCTCTTGGATGTCCCATGATCATTCTCTTGGTGTTTTTTATTTTCAGAGCTTCTTCTTCTCCTCCTCTATTCCTCCTCTTGATCCTCTCTTACTTTGGAGTATCCAAGGTTCTTGAAGAAGGAGGAACAAATCAGCTATCGAAGTTGCTTGCAGGCTAGCACCTCCAAGTCCCTAATCTGCACCTATCTTCATGTGGATCTTTCTATAGAGGCCAAACAACTTCGTGTGGCTGTGAGTGATCTAAAAAATACCTTTTCTAACCATTGGACTAGAAGAGATCAAGATCAAATTTGTTTGATAACGATCTCTAACTTATTTTGATTTCTATGGTAGATCTAATAGTTAGATCTAGAATTTCAGCATCGATGGGATCGATGTGATTTTTATTTTCAGATCTAAAGTATATATTTTAATATCAAAGATAATGATGTGATATTTTAAGATAAGATCTTATACATGTAATTAAAATTAAATTATTTAATTTATTATTTTTACTGCATTAAATTTTAAAATTACATATACTGCACTACCGCATATTTTCTCCAACAGCAGTATCAGAGCCTAGGTTCGTTATGACATATTATATGTGCATATTAAATTTAAATTTAAATTTTATTTAGATCTGATATATGATATTTTGATCTAAATTTAATTAATGATTGATCGTACAAACTAATATAAGGTTGTCTTGCTGTAGGGTTTATCCCTTACAGTGAAAAAATTATCTTAGTTTGTGCTGATCGTTGATAAAATCTAATTTTTTATGTTGCATGTGATGTTTATGATCTGATTTAGATGTGATCTAAAGTTGTTAAAAAATATATCCTAAAGTCAATCATTTGACGATTGTGCTAATTATAAATATATATAAATTGATCAATAATAAAAGTTATTTGATCTTTTTCATCACAAGGTTATATCTTCTAACGAACTCCTATATTGTGATGAAGTCTTTAGAACCACTTTGATCGATAAAAAAAAATTTATCACGTAGTCCTTAAATTGGTTCGCGACTAAATGATACGCTATTACTAGGATGATAGCGATATCAAGTGTAGATCATTGTGTGCCATATGTGTTGGTTGTCCTCATAATCAAATTGTATGGAGATACTGGTATGGCATGTAGGTGAGATGTAGGAGTACATCATCATTGAACATGACCAACTATGGAGTACTCTGCTATCAAGGGTAGCCCATGAAGGGTATGGGTATAAGTGTCCTTCCGATCTAAGATCATCAGGTAACTTACAAGCAACTCGCTATGCTTTGGTATCGGACTAACTGAGTTTCTAATTTAATGATGGAAGGTTTCTAGGTGTAGTTAAGTACTTGTTAAGCCAATGTGTGAGTCAAGATAGAATTGACCCATCCGAATTAGTAGGAGTTAATGTATTAATGTATTTCAATTTAGCAAAATCTAGACTCAGGTAATCCATGTGATGGATTTGAAAAAAATTGAGATATAATATGGATGACTTATCTAAGATTGATAGTTAAATTCTAGATCATCTTTGAGTATTAGAGTTAAAGGGATGAATTATATGGTGACCATATGCCAATAGGTTCTTGAATGTTGCTTCGCCTTCTTTCGACCTATCCGGATGTCAGATCATCATTGCTAAATGGTTACATCGATTGATTCAAAAAATTATTTCTGTGCTACCGACTTAGGTTCAAACCTATGGGGTCACACTCATAAGAAGTTTCTGACTGATCATGTGGCTGATCAATGATTGAGAATCATTGAAGGGCTTAATCGTTAATTCGATTGATGGTTAATCTTATGCAAAAGTTATAATAAATTAATAAAAGATTAATTAATAATTAGATTATTAATTAGATTAATTTAATTGAATGAAGAGAATTAAATAAAATCTAATTAAATTAGATTCAAGTAGGTTTGATCCGATTAGGTTATGAGATGATCTAATCGCTAAAGAAGAATTATCCCTAATTTGATCAGGACTTTAATTCAATTAATTTTTAATTTGATTAAAATTTGATTAAAAATTTATGAATCTAATTAGATTAAATTTTATATATTTTATTTAAGCTAAACCAGATATGATTTGGTTTGGATTCAAATAAAGAAATTAAGAGTCCTTATTGGAATAGGACTCTTCTCCCATGTGCCTCCCACTTTGCATGCCATCTATCTTCATGAACAAATAGTTTTTGCATGAAATTTTTTCATGCCAAAGAGTTATTCTCCCTCTCTATCTTACATCCAAATTTAATTTGGTTTTGAAAGAAGGAAGATTTTAAAATTGGATTTCAAAATATTTCTTATCAAGAGAATCTATTCTTATCCAAATCAACCTCTCCATGCCAACTTATTTTTTTCTCCTTATATGTGCAATATTTTGAAGAGATTTTTTGTGTGAAATTAGTTGGAGAATTGATTTATCATAAAAAATATAGAAAGAGGTATCCCATATTTTTTTGATATATTTTGGGATATGAAATTTTAAAGGGAGGCGATATCTTGTAAGAGTCTATGATCTCTAGGACTCTTCACCCTTATTTCTTACATGCCTATAAAAAGAGGTTCTTATTTTTATTTTGTGCATGTAAGAGAGAAGGAAGAGAGGTCTTCATGTGAAGAAAAGTTTGGTCATGGTTCATGGTGTAAAAAATAGAGAGGAGAGTCCTCTCTCTTGGGGTGTCTACAAAAATCTAAATTCTAGATTTTTGATCCTAAGGGTTTGGAAAGAGAGAAAAAATAGGAAAAAGATTATTTTTCTCTCTATCTTTCTTTCACCTCTTCATCTACTCCAAAAGTCCATCTTTAATTTCTGAAAAGATTTCAAAGATTTGAAGAAAGAATCTAGATCAGCCAAGAAGAAGATCTTTATGTGAGCTAGCACTCCTGAGAAGATCGATTAGGTCGGAGCTTCGAGTGGATTTTTCGTAGAGGCCAAATACATGTGCAGCTGTGAGCAACCAGCAAGGATCTTCTTTATCATTTCTCTGAGCAGTGGTGATCATGGATCCATGTAAAGGTATCGAGTTCTGAACTCAGATTAAAAGTAGATGTGATCTACTGCTCATATGCATGCATGCTGATTTTATCTTCAGTATTTTTTAGATTTTATATACAATATATCATGTCATAGATCTTAGAGTAGGTTGATTTGATGATTAGATCATATACATGTTAGATTAATTTGATTAATCTAATTATCTTTTATTATAATTTATTCAAAAAAATTTTAAAATATATGTATGAAATCATCTACGTTCATCAACAGTGTTATCCTCTTAACCAAGACATATGGTGATACGGATATGGCATACGGATGAAATATAGAAGTATGTTTCACTGAGTATAACCAACTCCAGAGCATCCTGCTGTCAAAGATTGCTCTGATGGGATATGGGTATAAGTGTCCCTCTGACCTGAGACTGCCTCGATGACTTACAAGCAACTCACTGTGCTTTGATACTGGACTATTTGAATTTCTAATTTGATAATGAAAAGTTTTTGGGTACAGTCAAGTACTTATGAAATCTGAGTGTGAGTCAAAATAAAATTGACAGTTTCAAGTAAAATTGGAGATGATGCATCACTATATTTCAATTCAGTAAAATTTTGACCAAAGTAGTCCTAGTGAGGAGTCACAAAATTTTTATGGTTGAGACACAATATGGACCACTCATCCAGAGTTGATAGTTTAACCTTAGGTCATCCTTAAGCATCAAGAGTCAAAGAGATGAATTATATGGTAATTATATCCACGTAGGTTCTAGAGATTGCTGGGCATATATTCAGCCTATCTGGATGTTGGATTCTATTGCTAGATGGTTACATCGATTGATACAGAAATTATTTTTATGCTACTGATTTAGATTCGAACCTATAGGGTCACACATATAGAAGTACTTGTTTGATCAAATGGTTGATCGACGATTATGAATCGTTGAAGGATTTAATTATCAATATGATTGATGATTAATCCGATGCAAAGATTGTAATAAATTATTTACTAATGATTGATAAATTAAAAAAATAATTAATTAATAATTTAATCATTATTGACTTAATTTGATTGAGCAATAGAGATTGGATCAGATCTAATTGAATTAGATTCAATTAAGTTTGCTTTGGATTGATTGGATGCAGTCCTAATGGATAACAGGGCTTATTCCAATTAATCTTAGGGATGCAAATCAAATTTTGAGTTGAATAGGGTTTAATTTAATTTGATTTGAGTTTGATTGGATCAAACCCTATTGGATAATAGGCTTGATAGGATCAAGCTCTATTATCAAAAGCTTCTCTGATATCCATTAAGATGAGAAGAATTAATCCCTAGATTGATGAGGTTTTTAATCTAACTAATTTTTTAATTAGATTAGGACCTAATTGATTTTATAACTGGACTAGGATCTAATTAGTTAGTTTATTATAACTAATTTCTAAGTTAGTTAGGATTGGATCCAAGAATTAGTTAGAGTTGGAATAAGATTCATGAGTCCTATTTGGAATAGGACTTGACCAACTCTTAGACCCCATGTATTTAAGTTTCTCCATGCCCCCTCTCCTCTCTACCATGAATAACCTATGCCCCAAGATATGCCACGTGCCCCTTGGTCTCTTCCATTAGAAAACAAGGCATTCTTCCCTTCTCCAAGTTGCCAAAAAGAAAGAAGGGGGCATCCAAAGCGTCCAAGAGTTGGACGCCCCAAATCTCACATGCCTTAGCCCCCAATCTCTCACCTCTTTGGAAGGGGTCTTCAAGGGCTTTTGCTTACTAGTTTCTAGGCATCAAAGAGAGTTCCTCTTGTTGGTTCTACAATAGAAAATTGGAGAAGAAAAGTTTTTCCCAATAAGAGGACGAGAAGGAAGAAGAAAGGTCTTCTTTCTAGTGCGCAGCCTTGGAGAAGAAGTTCTTCTCTCAATTTTTTTTTAATTTTTTTTTAGTATGAAAATTAGATTGAATCTAATTTTTAATATTAAAATTTAGATAAAAAATATCAAAAAAATTTGGTTGGGTGTTTGGGGCTTCTTAGGGCTCTAGATCGAGTAAAAGGGAGAAGTAAAGAGAAGAATAGTTCTTCTCTTGGGTCTTTCTTTTTAATTTTTCTAGAGTATAAAAATCTATGTTAATTTTTATATAAAAGATCAAATTAGATCTAATTTTTATCATAAAAAATTAAAAAAAAAATTCTTCTTAAAAGCATGAAAGGAAGATAGAAAGGTTCTCTCTTATGCGTGGTAGAATTGAGAAGAAAGAATTCTTCTCTTGATCTCTATCGTAGAGATCTGATATGTGGATCTAGAAAGAAAAGGAGAGAATCTTTTTATTCTTCATCTTCTTCACGTCCCTCTTAGATCAGCCAACAGCATGGTGCCTTGCGAGCTAGAACTTCCAAGGAGATCGATCAGCACAAGGGCTTCGTGTGGATATCTATAGAAGCTGGATGCGTGTGCGGCTGCTGTGCATCATGAAGAACCAACTATCACAGATTTTGGATATGGTGATCTGCTATCCACACTCAAGTATGGAGTTTTGAACTCAAATTATAATTTAGATATGATCTAATTTGATATAGATATGATCTATGTTTGTTGAATTTTAGATTTCAGATATACATACATGTATATTAGTTTATGTCATAGATCCTGTATGATAGTTTTAGATTTGATCTATACATATATTATAAATTAAATTATTTAATCTATGTATATTTTACTAAAAATTTTAAAAGTACATGCACAAAACCACCACGCTTCCCTTCAACTGGTATCAGAGCGAAGGTTCATTATGACATGAACATATATGCATGTAGAGTTGAAATCTAGATTTAGTAATGTATGAGATGTATTATGATCTAATTTTAGATATAATCTAATAAAAAAATTAGATCTGATATAATTTAGATTAGATTTAAATTTTTGCATATATATTATATGAGTAGATTAGATGATTTGATTAGCAAGTACTTGAATTGGGTTAATCACCAGGCCATCCAGTCATAGAAGTAAAAAAGATTTAAAATCCTTCTCTTCCTATTCGATAGGGTACTCTTATGACATGTAGGGGTGCCATGTGATTTAATCCCATGAAGAAAAAAATAAAAGAAAGAACTTAGTTTTCTACAAAATCCTAGATGTTGAAACCTTAGGATTTGTTGTACGTGATACAAAGCATGAATTGTATGAAAAGTAAAATATCTAATCTATATGATTGAAATTATTTTAATCATAAAAAATAAAATTTTGAATCATAAAATATTTAGATATGATCTAAAGTTTATTTATGATTGATTATTTCAGTTTATATGAGAATTTTTAGATCTAAAATTTTATGATACCTATTGGCACACCAACTGAGCCAACTCAGTTTTGAATTGAGTCGACCCAGTCACCTGGTTTCATCGGCTCAATGCTGACTGATCTGATCCAGTTGTCTCAAGCCGAACAGTAATGGTTACTATTCATGATCAGTTAATCGATCAAGTATCGGACTTAGTCGACCCACTGAAGTGAGCCTACATAGTTTAGGAGTGAAATGACCTAGTTTTTAGAATAAAAAATTTTATATAAAAATGATGTAAAATTATTTTACAAAACTGAAATGAAATTAATTAATAACCTTAACCTATGTTAATGCTATACTTAATTAAGAATTAAAAAATATATTTTAGATCTAGAATTATGATTAAAGATCTAATGACATTGTATAAAATATAGGGCTTGGGTTAACTCAAATCAGATCCTTTTAATTGGGTTAGACCTAAGGTTAGAATCAAAGACTTAATGGACTAAAAAAGAGTAGTTGATCAAATCTAACCAATAGTTGATTTAGATTAGGTCAAGGATGTTAGAAATTATGTCCTAAAATCAATCGTATGATGATTGAGTTCACCCTTGTATATGAATTACTGATTATTGAATAAAATTTATTTTGATATTTTTCATCATAAAGTTACATCTTTCTTGAACTCTTGTGTTGTGGTGAAGTCCTTAGAACTATGCTAGTGTACGATAAAGAGAGAATTCATCGTACAGTTCTTAAACATATTTGCGACTAAATGATACATCATTACAGGATGATGATGTTTATCGAGTGAAGGTTATTGTGTGTCATATGGGTTGGTTGTCCTCTTAACAAAGAAGTGTGGTGATACTGGTATGACATATAGGTGAGATGTAGGGATACATCATCACTAAATAAATGACTCACCTACTAAACATTCTGCTGTCAAGAGCTGCTCATGAAACACAAGTATAAGTATCCTTCAGACTTAAGATCACCATAGTGACTTGCAAGCAACTCACTGTGCTTTGGTGCCAGACTATCTAGATTTCTAATGTAGTGACGGAAGGCTACTAGGTTCAGTCAAGCACTTGCAAAGTCTATGTGTGGATCAAGATAGGATTGACCCCTCCAGATTATTGGAGTCGATGTATTGCTGTATTTTAATTTAGCAAAGTTTTGGCTAGGATAATCTATGAGATGAATTTGAAAGGTTGAAATATAATGTGAATGAAGCAATCTCAGTTGACAGTTAATCTTAGACTATCTTAAAGCATTTAGGGTCAAAAGGATGAATTATGCAGTAACCATGCGTATGAATTTTGAAATATTCTTTTATGATAATTTAATCTATCTAGACATCGAGAACCATTGCTAGATGGTATCTCGATTAGTACAAAAATTGGTTCCTGTGCTACCGGTTTAGAGTTTGAACCTATGGAGTCACGCATGAAAGAACCAGATCTAGGGTTTCAGGGTTAGATCTTGAAACTTTTTCAAGATCAGATAGCGAAAGACTAAAATAAATCAAAATTTATTTTCTAAAATTAGAGAATCCCTAGATCTAAGATCCTATTATATGATTATTACATAGCATTAAATCAAAAATTAAAATATATAGAGCATGAACTACATGTTGATCATATCAACATATTTCTATACTACATCTAATGTATGTATTAAATAATAGATCAGATCTATTACCTTGCAAGTTAGACATTCTAACCTTGCTGATCTGAGCTTGAGGATGATGTTGCAAACTGCATATGCATCTGGTCTCTAGGAGTCATCCACATGAGCCCACGATTCTCGACCAAAAGTCCTGCTTCAAGAAATCAGCACAGTATGCTAGTACTATGCTGATCCTTCTTCGATGATTGATCAGGTACCTCTTTCTTCTTGATTTGGGCTCTTCCAAAGATGAAAAGTAGGAGGAGGAGTTTTAGATCTGAGATGCTGGAAGGGAAGAGATGAAACTAACAACCCTAGAAGAAGACCCTCTTCTTCTCTTTACTCTCTCCTAGACACCCTATCTTGTGTCTATTATATCTCCATGATCCAAAGGTTTTTCTCTATGATTTTTGGATTCCCCAAAGGTCACTCAAATCTCTATATTCATCAAAAATTTTATGAAGAAACTCATTTTACAGAGAGAGATATGATAGAGTCCTTGTCTAGGTCAAATACCTAGTCAAGGCTTATCCAAACATGGCAAGATAAGGGGCGCCCAACTCTTGGGTGCCTCCTCCTTATTTTTGTGCATAGACTACTAGAAAAGGATGCACAATGTATGCCCTAAAAGTCACAAAAAGTTCAAAAAAAATTTGGATAAATTCGGTGCAAGAAGGAAAGAGTTTTGAATTTCTAAAACTCTATCTCATAGAATTTGAAATCCAAACTTATTTTTACTTTGATTTGATCCACAACCACTTTCCATGTATGAAAGAAGAGAGAAAATCTTTTGGATATGGGAAAGACCTAAGAGAGGGCTTTTGTCACACAAAATAAGAGGAGATTGGTGGGGAATAAGAGAGAGGGCGTGGGGGGGCTTATATGGCGCAAGGTGGAATCCTAGTCTTACTAGGATTCTATCTTATGACTTGTTTTAATTTGGTTTTTCAAACCAAATCAAATCAGAATTAGATCAATCTAATTAAAATAGATCTTAATCTAATTAAAAATCTAATTTAATTAGATTAAATTAGATTTAAATCTAATTTAATTTTTTTATCAAATTAGAAATTAAGTTGACCCAAGTCCTAATTGAACTAGGACTAATTTTTTTCGTTGCATTTGGCTTATCCAATAAACCAATTGGACTTGATCCAATCAAGCTCAAACCAAATCTAATTAAATTATATTCAATTAGACTTAATCTCAGCCCATTGGCTTAATCAAATTAAGCCAATTAGCAATCGAATTACTAATCGATCCTCTTGTAACACTTGCACTAGGTTAAATGTCAATCGTATTGATCATTTAACCCTAGAATGATTCTTAATCATAGATCAACCATTCGATCGGATCATGAACTCTAATGTGTATGAGCTCATAGGTCCGAACCTAAGTTAGTAGCATAGAAATAAATATCTGTACCAATCGAAGTGACCATCTAGCAATGGTACCCGATGATCGGATAGGTCGAATGTGTAGAACAACATCTTTAGAACCAATGCGGATATAGTTTCCATATAATTCATCTCCTTGACCAAAATGATCATAGGAAACCTCAGAGTTCAACTGTCAACTCTAATCAGATTGTCCACATTGAATTTCAAAATATCAAATCTATTTGATGGATTATCCTAGTCAAGATTTTGCTAAATTGAAATACAGTGACTCATTCTTTTCCAACTCTTGAAGTGGTCAATCCCATCTCGATCACACTCTGACTTCGCAAGTACTTGACTATGCCCAGAAGCCTTTCGTCACTGAATTAGAAATTCAGTTAGTCCAGTACCAAAGCACAGTGAGTTGCTTGCAAGTCACTAAGGTGATCTCAGATTTAAGGAACACTTATTCCTATATCCCATCAGAGACATTCTCGACAGCAGAATGCTCTGGAGTTGGTCATGTTCCATGATAATGTATCTTTATATCTCATCTGTATGCCATACCAGAGTCTCCACACTCCATGGTTAAGAGGATAACCAACCCATATGGCCTACAGCGACCTATGCTCGATAAAAGCTGTCGTCCTTCTTAACAGCATATCATTTGGTCGTGAACAGTTTTAAGGACTAATTGATAAATCCTCTCTTTATCGAATCTGAATAGTCCTAAGGACTTCATCATAACAATGAAGTTCATTAGAAGATGAAAGCTTATGATGAAAATATCAAATATATTTTATTTATTAACAAGTCAATTACCATACTTGGTTGCTCAACCGTCAACAGCTTGACGATTGATTTTTGGGACATATTTTTCAACAACTCCCACTTATCCTAAAGCCACTGAACACAGTATCTAATACCCATCTTCGACTTATGGTTGTTGAACTCCTTTATTGCCAGGACTTTAGTGAAGAGGTTGGTCAGGTTCTCTTTTCCGTCGATCTTCTGAAGATCGATGTCACCTCGATCCACGATCTCCCAGACCAGGTGGAAGCGGCGTAAAATATGCTTCGTCCACTGGTGTGCTTTGGGTTTCTTCGCCTGAGCTATGGCACCAGTGCTGTCACAGTAGGGCAGGATCGGACCATCGAGGGAGGGTGCTACTCCGAGCTCGGTGATGAATTTCCTCAGCCACATAGCTTCCTTCATGTCATCCGATGCTACGATGTACTCTGCTTCACAAACAGAATCTGCCACAGTATGCTACTTGAAACTCTTCCAGCAAATAGCTCCACCATTTGGAGTAAAGATATAACCCAACATGCTTCTACTGTCATCATGGTCAGATTGAAAGCTGGAGTCTGTGAACCCTACAAGTTTCAGATTTGACTCATCATAAACCAACCATTGGTCCTTAGTATTTCTCAAATACTTAAGGATGGCTTTAACCACTTTCCAGTGGTTTTCTCCAGGATCAGATTGGTATCTACTCATTACTCCTAGTGAGTATGCTACATCTGATCTTGTACATGTCATGGCGTACATGATAGATCCCACGGTCGAAGCATATGGGACTCTACTCATATGCTCTCTCTCTTCAGGAGTTGTCAGACAATCCTTCTTAGAGAGAGAAATTCCATGGCCTATCGGTAGATAGCCCTTTTTGAAATTTTCCATGCTGAACCTCTTCAGCACAGTATCTATGTACGTGGACTGGGATAACCCAAGCATCTTTTTAGATCTATCCCTATAGATCTTCATCCTTAAGATGTAGGATGTTTCACCCAAGTCCTTCATGGAGAACTGCGATGACAATCAAACTTTTATTCCCGATAGTGTGGGGATGTCATTCTCGATTAAGAGAATGTCATCCATGTACAAGACAAGGAATACCACAACTGGACCATTTGCCCATTTATAGATGAAGGGCTCTTCTCTATTCTTAACAAAGTCATACGTTTTGATCACCTTATCAAAATGCAAGTTCCAACTTCGAGAAGCTTGCTTCAATCCATAAATGGATCTCTGAAGCTTGCACACCTTGGACTCATCTCTGGATGTAAACCCCTCAGGTTGTATCATATACACCTCTTCGGTCAGCTCTCCATTCAGAAAAGCTGTCTTTACATCCATTTGCCAGATCTCATAATCTAGATGGGCAGCTATTGCAAGTATTATTCGAATGGATTTAAGCATTGCCACAGGAGAAAACATCTCATCATAGTCAATACCATAATGTTGATGATACCCCTTGGCAACCAGACGGGCTTTTCAGGTCTCCACCTTTCCGTCTGTGCCCCTTTTCCTTTTTGTTGGGTATAAATAATCCCCAGTCGAAGTTTGTAAAAGGCCGACCCTTCCAGAGCTCTTCCGGCCCCCGACCTTGTGTGGCGTCTTTCCGAACTCCCCCGATCGTCCGAGCTTCCATAATACCATCCGGACTTCTCCAATCATGAGCTTCTCCATTCATCTACCGGACTGATCCAAGTGCTCTCTGAGCTTCACTTTCACTCGATTCTCTACAGTGATCGACTATTCTCCGAATCTCTTCCAGACTTCTTCCAGCCACGATCAACTTTACTCCGAACTTCCTCCGGACTTCGTCAATGATCGAGCTTCTTCGACAATAGAACCTCTATAGTGGATGGATCACAGACGAACTTCTACAACGAGACAGGCTCTACCAGATGGGTCTCTACTCTGAACTTCTACTGCAAGCGGACCTCTACTGTAAGCAAATTCCATCCAAGCTTCTACTATAAACGAATTCCTTCCAAACTTCTATTACAGACGGACTTCAGCTGAGCTTCTTCGATAAGCGATCTCCATTCGAACTTCTATAAGAATCGAACTTCATCTGAACTTCCATAGTGGATGGATTTCGAACGAACTTCTACAGCGGACGGGCTCCAGCAGTTGGATTTCTACAACGATCGATCGCCTTCAGTGCCTTCCATACCTCTCCAGCCATCAACCTTCAACAACGCCAATCGGACCTCCACAGGATCCTCCAGACCCCTCCAGCGGATGAACTTCCACAATGCCTTCCAGACTCTTCTATCGGCCGACCTTCAACCGGATTCCTTGTGCAATCAGGCCTCTCCAACAGACAATGATTCAGACAAGCTTCTACATCATACAAATTTCAGATGAACTTCTTCAGCAATCGGACTCCTGTCGGACTTCTCCAACAGGCAGTTCTCATCCGAGCTTCTACAGTAGATGACTTCCATTTGCAGCACCAACTGTGGCCAATCAGTGCCCAAGGCACTCGATAACAGTGGATTCATCAGCAACCTCAAAAATATCTGAGCTTCTCTTAGATTGTAGAGACAGAAAGCCATTCCACTCCATCAGACGTCCCAGTCGAGCTTCAACCGTCAGGCCCGAACTCTCTGGCAAGTCACGACAATGGCCACTACCCCACTCCACTCTCTGTAACGGATTCCACGTGGCCCCACCACTCTCTGGCAAGTCGCGAGAACGGACACCACTCCACTCTCCGTAACAAACTCTACGTGGCCCTGAATGGCCTCCTGACGCCACTACTCTCCGTAACAAACTCCGTGTGGTCCTGAACAGCCCACTACCAGACGGTTACAGACGTCGCTGTCCATCAGTTACGCTCTCTATCTATAAAAAGGGATCCCTAGATACGTTCTTCTCTAAGCTCTAAACTCTATCTCGAAACTCTGCTAAAATCCCATTCGAGTACTCCATTTCTATTGAGGCAGAGTACTGACTTGAGCATCGGAGGGTCTTGCCGGAGCACCCCCAACTTCGGTTTAGACTTTCCTTGTAGGTTTCGATGGCGGACGTGATCTCCTCGACTCCAGCTTCTCCGATGTCGGCAGAATTCTGCACCAACAAAATTGGTGCTAGAGGAAGGGGGCTGTGTCTTCATAGTACCCTTGTTCTTAAAGGAGTGCTCAACGGGACTGTCTCTGGTCATCTTCTTCGACATCTTCTTCTACTTCTCCTGCCAGATCTCCACCTGATGCCTCCCCGAAAGGCATCCACCAGGCGATCCACAGCCTCCATGGCTAGATCTCAGCGAGCTCCGCAAGCTCCGGCCTCGTCTCCAGTTTTCCAGGCTCCTCCTCCTCCGGTAACGACAGTCGGCATGGAGCAATTTGACTTGCTGGTTCAGCAGGTCAGGGGCCTCACCGAAGCAGTGCAGGCCATGCAGCAGCAGCCGTAGCAGTTGTAGGCATCAGTGCGGCTGGAAAAAGCATCGTCGGAGTTCCAGAATCCAACGACTAGGTGGGTCACTTGGGCAAGTCACCCTGTCTTCCCCAGAAAGGGGAAGCAAAAGGTGGAGAGCCCACCATCCGATCACGATTCCACCCTCAGAGAGTCCCTACCTCCGTTCCACCAGAAGACCCTCGAGACTCGCAATCGAGAGGACCTCCTGGATCAAAGATTCTGGGAGATGAACTGACAGATCAAAGAGCTCTGCCATGCTCCCACTGCTTACAGTGAGGACATCTGCACTGACCCTCCTTTCTCTCAAATGATCATGCAGGAACCAATCCCGTCGAACTTCAAGCTCCCCCAATTCGAGAGCTACGACGGGACCTCAAATTCGATTGACCACCTAGAGGCCTTTCAGACAATGATGCTGGTCCATGACGTGCCAAACGCCATCCTGTGCTGAGCTTTCTTATCTACCTTGAAGGGAGCAGCAAGAAATTGATACTCGACACTGAAGCCAGGTACTATCTTCTTCTTTGATCAGTTGAGCCACTAGTTTGTTGCTCATTTCGTCAGCAGCCGGCGTCTCTGGAGTGGTTCGGAGTCCCTCATCAACATCAAGCAAAAGGAGAGAGAATCCATCTGAGCTTATATCAACCATTTTAACATCGCCGCATTGGAGGTCCGAAACTTAGACCAATCGATTGTGATGGCTGCCCTGAAGGGCGGTCTTCAAAAGAACAATCTTCTATTTTTCCTAAAAAAAAAGTATCCTAGGGACTTCACTGATTTACTGGCTCAGGCCGAAGGATATGCCCGAGTAGAAGAAGCCTTCAAGATGAAGGACGAGGAGGCCGCGAAGGAGCAGCAGGTGGGAGACTCCAATAGGCTCGCAGTTGAAAAAGGACCGAGTGAAGCTCGGCCACATTCTCGAACTCCCTCCGAACACAAGCATATCTAGACTCCTCCCCGGGCTCATAGGCAGAGAAGCTCGGACCGCAGAGTTCAACGGGGCTCTCCCCCAGGAAGATTCCATAGCTACGCCCCTCTCAACGCATCGAAAACCCAAGTGCTGATGGAGGTCAGAGAGCAGCTGCCGAGGTCGGAAAGGATGCGCTTCACCCTGGGAAGCGCAACCCTAACAAGTTCTGCCTCTATCATCATGACCACGACCACGACACGGAGGAGTGCATTCAACTTCGAGATGAGATCGAGGAGCTCATCAGATGAGGTCAACTCGACAGATTCATTCGACGCCGACCTGAAGGTAGGAAAGATCGATCGAGGGCCCTGCCACAACCGGAGCTGCAAAGGAGGTAGAAGCAGCCTGAAGATCAGCCTCCAATTGAGATCATCAACTCCATCTCTGGAGGACTCCAACGGGGAGCAGACCTTTTGCGGCTATGGGATTCAAAAAATCTATGAATGTATTACCAATAACTTTGCCTTAAATAAAAGCTTCTTTCATATTTGCATATTTTTTCTTTTGGCATGAGCTCATAACGACAGGGAGTAGCTCCTTCTGATAATTGAAACATAGCTTTGTTAGGAACAGGAGGAGAACCTCATCCTAACATGAGCAAAGTCGAAGGCCTGGTTATTTAAAGATCGGATGGGGGGAGAGGCCCTTGCAATGGCCCTTATATGCCCCCACAGCCTTGTTAGGAACAGGAGGAGAATCTCATCCTAACATAAGCAAAGTCGAAGGCCCAGTTATTTAAAGATAGGATGGGGGGAGAGGCCCTTGCAACAGTCTTTATGTACCCCCACAGCCTTATTAGGAACAGGAGGAGAACCTCATCCTAACATGAGCAAAGTCGAAGGCCTGGTTATTTGAAGATCGGATGGGGGGAGAGGCCCTTGCAATGGCCCTTATGTGCCCCCACAGCCTTGTTAGGAACAGGAGGAGAATCTCATCCTAACATAAGCAAAGTCGAAGGCTCAGTTATTTAAAGATAGGATGGGGGGAGAGGCTCTTGCAATGGCCTTTATATACCCCCATAGCCTTATTAGGAACAGGAGGAGAACCTTATCCTAACATGAGCAAAGTCGAAGGCCTGGTTATTTAAAGATCGGATGGAGGGAGAAGCCCTTGCAACGGCCCTTATGTGCCCCCACAGCCTTGTTAAGAATTGGAGGAGAACCTCATCCTAACATGAGCAAAGTTGAAGGCCCAGTTATTTAAAGATCGGATGGGGGGAGAGGCCCTTGCAACAGCCCTTATGTGCCCCCACAGTCTTGTTAGGAACAGGAGGAGAACCTTGTCCTAACATGAGCAAAGTTGAAGGCCTGGTTATTTAGAGATCGGATGGGGGGAGAGGCCCTTATGTGCCCCCACAGCCCTGTTAGAAATAGGAGGAAAACCTCATCCTAGCATGAGCTGAAATTGACTGTGTTGGGAACAGGAGAAGAACCTCATCCTGACACAAACAAAGACCTGGTCGTTCAAGATCGGATGAGGAGAAAAGCCTCCTCAATGATTCTTCTACATCCCCACAACCCCACTAAGAGTAGAGAGAAAACCCTCATCCAAATAAAAAAAAAAGGGAGATAAAAAGGGGAAGCGACGAACTACATCAGTGATGAGGGAAAAATAAACTACATCAAAGACATGAGGGACCTCATCTCAATGAGGAAGGAGACTCTTATCAAAAACCCTCAGTCTCTAAGAGGGAGCTCAACACAGACCGAGAAAAAATTGACTTCCTTAAGGGAATGAGAAGTTCTGGCCCCCAAGCTCGAGCACCGGGAGGAAGCGTCAAACTTAAATGGCCTCGAAAAGACCTACGGTCATGAACAAAAAGGGCAAATCAACATGGCGATGATCCGGAACCTTCAAACAACGTCGACATTGAATAAGATAAAGGACAAAAGAAGTTCGGTAAATGACAACTTAATGCAAGAATGGACAAGGTAATGAAAAATTTTCTTTTCATTTCATTAGTGAAGTGTGCATTACAAAGCCTTTGAAGGCCAAAAAAGAAAAACGACAAGAAAAGGAAAGAATATATAGAATAAAAGGTAAAGAAGCTCTAAGAAAGCTCGACTTCTTCAGACTTAAAACTCTCGATTCTAGCCATCATCGAGGATTGCTTTAAGTTTTTGACTTCTTCTTCCAGTTCTTTCTTTCTTAACAGCATCTCCCGATACATCTGGTGGAACCACCGACTCTCGCCCTCTGACTCCCGAAGCCTCTTCCTCAAAACTTCGAACTCCACCTCAGCATCCTTGACCAATTGCTGCTCGTAGGGTAGTTGAATCTTCAGCCACTGCAGTTCGGCCTCTCCTACCCAAGGGCCACAGATAGTTCTTCCATGGTCTCCCTCAAGGAGTGGAGCTCGTTGGAGCCTTGTGCAGAGGTGGACTGGACCTTCTCAGACAACTGTCTCTGAAGGCAGGCAACTTCATCGGTCGTTGTCTTGAGCTTCCTTTGGTAGTCCTCTACTTACCCACACCAGCCGACTCGATAGGTGTTGTAGTTCGCCTCAGCATCCTGTAGCTACTTCTGAAGGTCGGAGAACTTCTTCGATCAGTCTTGGTTGCGGTCGGCTTGAGTTGTGAGCCAGGACGAGCTCCCTTCCAACTGGCCAATTTTCTCCCGTGCGGCCGCCAGCTCGACTTCAAGGGAGCTGATCTTGGAAGCCTGAGTCCAAGATCGATCGCTGGCACATTTTCAGAGTTCCTCAAGCTCCATCACAAAGTCAGTCTTCCTCCGGGTGTAGTCCATGAGACCCTTTTTGTGGAGGTCCTGAAAGCGAGTAGCCTCCACAGTGACTTTCGAATGGCTCTTCCTCAGTCGGTGAAGTTCGTCATCCAGCTTCTTTGATTTCTTCATCAAGTGACGAACTTTCTTTTTGAGATCTCGGATCATGGACTTCAAAGGAATCCCCTGCGGTAGGGGATGAGCTTCGGCAGGGCACTGTTGTTGGAAAATAAGAGTGTCACAACACAAATCAGTGCAAGAAAATAAAAGAAAAAAAGAAAAAGGAGCTCTCTATAAAGAAGAATCCAATTTCATTGATTAAATAGTTTTTAAGTACAAGAGAATGAAGAAAAGTCACCACGAAGGAAAAATACAAAATTAGAGGTTTCGAACCTCTGGGACAGAAGTGGAGGGGCTCGGCACCTCTGGAAGGTCGGTCGTGGCAGTCACGGTAGTCGAAGAGGTCCCGATTGGAGGAGGACCGACAGCGGCTTTGGAACGTTCGGCTTCATCGTCGGATGCCTCATCCAGGAAGCCGAGGTCCAGCTCGAAAAACTTTCCGACCACCTTCTCTTGGCAGAGCTCGAAGCCCTTGATGAAGGCATCCTGGCCAAACTGGACCTGTAGATCCTTCATCTCGGAGGAGGTCTTGAACTCCTCCACTGCTCGGGCCTCTGCCTTCGAGATTAGGGATGGGATCTGTGCCTTCAGCTCAGAGACCTGCACCTTCAGCTAGGAGACCTCGGCCTCTGTCTTCTTTCTTTCCTCTTCCAAGGTGGCCCTCAGATCGGACGAGGTTTGCCCCTCCTCTTGCAATGCCTCCTGGAGACTTGCGACCTCGATGATCTTCTCCATGAGGCGGGCGGCCTCGGCCAGGCGACCTTCCTCCATCTGGGCTGCCTCTTTCTTGGCGTTCTTCATCGCCTCGACATTGGCGATGAGCTGGTGTCCAATCTGCAAGAGAGATCGGGGAGTCAGTACAAAAGCTAAGGAATACAATAAGTAAAGAAGTGAGAAGAAGAAAAAAGTAGATTGACCTACCTAGAGAAAGGATCCCAGAGAGTCCCAGACCCGCTGCTCAGGATCAGCATAGACGATCCTGTGGACGACCTCAGGCAGAATGCACCCTTCGACCAGCCTCTTTATTAAATCCCTATTGTTGAAGGGATTTTTCCCTAGATCTTCTTCAGAGCCGTCAGCCCCCTCGATGGCAGCCTTGCGGCTGTGACTCTTGCGAGCCAGGGTCTTCTTCCTCCTCCTTTCGGCCCCTGGTGCCCCCTCGGGATGAGCCTCTGGAGCGAAAACCTCGATCGGGGGGATCCTTGAGGAGGCTCGGGGGACTTCGGGCTCAACGTCAGAGGGGGCATCGACGGCAACAGCCACCTGGACAGGCACGGCCAAGCTCGTCTCTTCTGTCCTAGCTCTCTTCGTCGACCCCAAAGTCACGTCGCCTTTTTTCTTGTGGGTCTTGAGACTCTGGGCTAACCTCCGAGCCACGCCTGTGTCCATGTTTGCAATAAAAGAAGATCGACATGATGCAGAAATAGAATAAGAGAAAAGAGAAGCAGCAAAATATATATATATATATGTATATATATATATATATATATGTATATATATATATATAAAATAGTACCGACAGGGTTAAGAGGGCTCAGGTCGATGTTGAATAAGAGTTGTTCCTTCAGAAGGTCAGAAAGGAGGGGAGCTGGATAGGCCTCGAGCTTATTGGAGGCTTCACGATCGTCCCTTCCCAGGCTAGAAGCCCGGCAGACGGAATCCCTCAGAGAGCCTCAGGGGGTAATCCCAGCTCCAAGGTCGGGCATCGAACGTAGAAGTACCTCTCCTTCCAGTTGTGGATAGAAGAGGGGGCACCTTTCAACAACCCCTTTCTACCAAACTAGGGGGAGAAGTACCACCAGTCCTTTATCGAAGGGTGACGCTTGAAGTTATAGAAATTTCTAAACAAAGAAAGGGTTGGCTGGACTTCGGCTAGGCGACAGAGGGAAAGAAACCCTATCAGAAATCTAAAGGAGTTCGGTGCTACAGAAACTAAAGAAATGTTTAAAAAATGGAAGAGAGCGATGACAAAAGACGGAAGCGGAAGTCGAAGCCTGGTGCAGAAAGCTTCTTGGTATAAATAGAAGCAGCCAGAGAGAGGAGCGCTAGCCCGGCCAGTTGGCCCGAGAAGCTCCAGCTTGTACTCCGGAGGAACTCCGTACTGAATCTTAATCAGTGAGAGTTCCTTCGAAGTCAGAGAGCTGGGGATGGTGTCTAGTACAAAGATCAGGCGAGGTTCTTCTACAGAGCTAGGATTTTGTGGGACTGGAACGGACGAACTCCTAGAACTACTAGAGGAGGAAGTGTTGGAGGATATTTTGAATCAAGTGAAAACCCTAAAAATCTCGAAAAAATTGGAAAAAATAAGAGGTGGGGTGCTCGCGAAAAACTGAACAGCCGGAATGTAAAGAAGAAAAAATGGAAGAAGAGCAGCAGGAAAGAGAAAAAAAAGAAGTGGGGAGTTCTAGAACTAACCTAGGATGGTCCGAGAGGTGCAGAGATGCAGAGATGGGGATCGACTCGAAGAACGCCTAAGGCTGGTCCAAGTGCTCTTTGAGCTTCACTTTCACTCGATTCTCTATAGTGATCGACTATTCTCCAAATCTCTTTCAGACTTCTCCCAACCACGATCGACTTTACTTCGAACTTCCTTCGAACTTCGTCAATGATCGAGCTTCTTTGGCAGCAGAACCTCTACAGTGGACGGATCACAGACGAACTTCTACAATGGGACGGGCTCCACCAGATGGGTCTCTACTCTGAACTTCTACTGCAAGTGGACCTCTACTATAAGCAAATTCCATCGAGCTTCTACCATAAATGAATTCCTTTCGAACTTCTATTACAGGTAGACTTCAGTCGAGCTTCTTCGATAAGCGGTCTCCATCCGGACTTCTACAAGAACTGAACTCCGTCTGAACTTTCATAGCGGATGGATTTTGGATGAACTTCTATAGTGGATGGGCTCCAGCAGCTGGATTTCTACAATGGCCGATCGCCTCTAGTGCTTTCCATACCTCTCCAGCCATCAACCTTCAACAATGCCAACCAAACCTCCACAGGATCCTCCAGACCCCTCCAGCGGATGAACTTCCACAATGCCTTCTGGACTCTTCTATCGATCGACCTTCAGTCAGATTCCTTGTGCAATCGGGTCTCTCCAGCAGACAATTCTTCAGACAAGCTTCTACATCATACAAATTCCAGACGAACTTCTCCAGCAATCGGACTCCTGCCGGACTTCTCCAGCAGACAGTTCTCGTCCGAGCTTCTACAGCAGATGACTTTCATGTGCAGTACCAACGGCACCCAATCAGTGCCCAAGGCACTCAACAACAGTGGATTCATCAGCAACCTTGAAAACATTCGAGCTTCTCTTAGATTGCAGACACAGAGAACCATTCTGCTCCATCAGACGTCCCAGTCAAGCTTCAGCCATCAGGCCCGAACTCTCTGGCAAGTCACGACAATGGCCACTACTCCACTCCACCCTCTGTAATGGATTCCATGTGGCCCCACCACTCTCTGGCAAGTCACGACAACGGACACCACTCCACTCTCCGTAACAAACTCCACGTGGCCCTGAACGGCCCCCTGATGCCACTACTCTCCGTAACAAACTCTGCATGGTCCTGAACAGCCCACTACCAGGCGGTTACAGACATCACTGTCAATCAGTTACGCTCTCTGTCTATAAAAAGGGATCCCCAGATACGTTCTTCTCTAAGCTCTAAACTCTATCTCGAAACTCTGCTAAAATTCCATTCGAGTGCTCCATTTCTGTTGAGGTAGAGTACTGACTTGAGTGTCGGAGGGTCTTGCCGGAGCACCCCCAGCTCCGGTTTAGACTTCCCTTGCAGGTCTCGACGGCAGATGCGATCCCCTCGACTCCAGCTTCTCCGATGTCAGTGGAATTCTGCACCAACACTTTTGAACACCCATTTACACCCAATGGGTTTAACCCCTTCAGGTGGGTCAACCAATGTCCATACATCGTTGACCTTCACAGACTCCATTTCGGATTTCATGGCTTCAAGCCATTTCTTGAAATCAGATCTCTGCATTGCATCCATATAGGTGATCAGATCCTCATCGTTCTCATCAAGTTCGATGGGATCACCATCCCAGACTAAGAAACCATAGTATCTATCTGACTGATGCGGTACTCTACCGGATCGCCTTAATGATGCAGGTACATTGGGCTCCAGATCTGATCTAATCAAATTCGACTTAGGTTCAGCTATTGGTGTCGGTCCTTCTACCTATTAAACTTCATCAAGTTTAACCTTAGAGGCAACGGTTCCTTCACCAAGGAACTCCTTTTCTAAAAAGGTTGCCTTAAGGTTGACAAACACCTTTTATTCATCAGCATGGTAGAAAAAATATCCTTTGGTCTCTTTGGGATACCCTATGAATGTGCATTTGTCAGACCTAGGTCCAAGTTTATCTGTAACTAACCGTCTGACATAGGTCGGGCACCCCTAGACCCTAAGATATGAAAGTGCTGGTTTACGTCCTGTCCATATCTCATATGGAGTATTAATTACAGGCTTACTTGGAACCCTATTTAACAGATAACAGGCCAATTCGAGTGCATATCCCCAGAAAGATATCGGTAAGCTGACAAAACCCATCATGGATCGGACCATGTCTAACAGAGTCCGATTTCTCCTTTCAAACACACCATTATGCTGTGGTATTTCTGGAGGAGTCCATTGAGAGAGAATTTCATTCTCTCCTAGATATGTGAGAAACTCACTGGAAAGATATTCTCCTCCTCGATTAGATCGAAGAGTTTTAATACTCTTTTCAATTTATTTTTCTACTTCACTTCGAAATCGTTTGAACATTTCAAATGAATCCGACTTATGTTTCATCAGATAGACATATTCATATCTGGATAGATCATCCGTGAAAGTTATGAAGTAGAAATATCTACCTCTAGCACTTATGCTCATGGGCCCACATACATCAGTATGTACTAGGCCCAAGAGCTCAGTAGCTCTCTCATTTTTTTCAGTAAAAGATGACTTGGTCATTTTACCAAGAAGACAGGACTCACGGGTTGGAAGTGATTCACAATCACTGACTTCGAGGATTTCCTCTTGAGTCAACCTGTTTATTCTGTTCTTGTTTATATGACCTAGCCTATAGTGCCATAAGTAGATATTTGACACATACTATCTAATCTAGGGTGCTTGCCAGTAGAATAGACTCTTATTGGGCTTGATCTTTCTAGTCTGGCCCTGCACTGATGTCCTAGCCTGAACTTGCACCTTCTTCACTTTCTTCTTCTTATTCTTCTTCTCCTTTTTAAAGGGTCGAGAACCAGAAGACGAACCTTCCACTAAGTTCACCGACTCTTTGTGGAGTTGGTGATTCTTCTCAAAGTTTTGAAGTAACCTCAGTAACCCGTGGTAGTTCACTTCAGGCTTTGTCATTCTATAATGAGTGAGGAATGGGAGATAAGACTTGGACAGCGAGTTCAGTATTGTATCTTTCCCAAGCTGCTCATGCAAGGAAAAGCCGAGCTTGCTCAATCGTTCCATCAGCTTGATCATGTATAATACATGATCAGTGATAGAGGCACCATCTCGTATTTTGGCGTTGAAGATGGCACAACTAGTCTTGTGCCTCTCCACGTCATCGGGTGTGCCAAAGGTATCCTCCAACACTTAAAGCATGTCCTTTGGCTGAGCCATCTCGAATCTGCGACTGAACTCGTTGCTCATGGCAGCCAACATGATACAGTGCACCATGGACCGGTCACTAAGCCACTAATGGTGTCTCTGATTGTTCCACAAGCATTGGCAGCTGGCTCCTCAGGTGTAGGATCCATTATCACATATAGGATCTGTTCATGCTCTAGGACTATCTTCAACTTTCGGTACCAGCTACCAAAGTTGGGTCCCACCAACTTATCATTGTCCAACAATGATCGGAGCGATAGGGAAGTGGCCATATCTGCACAAAAGAAAACCATAACCTAATTAGTAATTGATTCATTAAACCTAAAGATTTGGACTTTAATCAAAAGGTTTCTCCCACTATTTTATTCGAATTGATAGTCTCTACCTTCAATTCGAGGAATTACCCTAAATCCTTAGTGGGTACTAGAATTCACTTAGACTGCACACAAGCCCAACTTTGGTTGGCCAACCTATGTGCATCTAAGGGTAGGTTCATAACCGATTGTTTCTCTAAATAATTTTTAGTAATTTTAATTTTGCCCCAGAAACCTAATCAGTAGGCTTTGGCCTCCACTGTAAGGATCCGGTTAGGTCCAACTATTAATATGACCATACTTGGTGCATCTAACCAATGAATGATTAAGCCCAACTTTGGTTGGCTCACCTAACCACCATTAGAGAGACACTTCCAAGTCATCATATGATGAGTGATAATTCCATTAGTCAACAAGCACCAGGCCTTTGGGTCTGCAATGATTATTGAGTTAATGGACTCATTATCAAATACCTTAATGGGAGGCTATGACTCAATTATCTCCATAATTTTATCATTTTAAGGACCTAATAATTTTAGAAGATTTAAATAATTTAGAGGATGAGATCAGATGAACCAGCTTATCATGATCCTCCCACTGGCTTCATCAAGTCCGCTTAAGGGAGACCATTAAAAGGGCTAGTTTAAGAGCACCTAAATCAGTCACACTGATTTACCTAGCTAACATGGGTCAACTCGAATAGTCAAGTAATCCGATCAAACATAATTTCACCAAGAGGCCAGGTAAGTTCGATTGGTGGAAGGGTCGGCCAAAGCTTGCCTTAGACACCATAAAAAATGATCAGGTAAGCGGGCTCTCAATTAAAAACCACCGATCTGATTTACCTTAGATACCAACTGGTTTAATTAGTTTCAATTAGATCAACCTAACAGTTCGTGCTAGACCACTTAGCGAAGAATCAAGTCCATTTGGTTCTCGTTAAAGACATGGATTTGACCAACTACAACTATTGTTATTGATCTAGAGAATCCTTGACCTAATCTAAGACAACAATTGATTAGATTTAGTCAATTCTCTAATTAAGTCCATCTTTAATCTAACCATAGGTCTAACCCAATTAATGGACCTAATTCTCACTAACCCATTAACCCAATGTGTTATGGTTTGTGTCTTAGGTTCTTCAATTCACAATCCTAGAACCTAATCAAACAACTTCTTAATTCTTAATTAAGTTTTGGGCTGAGGGTTGGGTTCGGTTTTTTGAAAATAATTTTTATATTTATAAAATAATTTTATAATATGGTTCTAGCAACTATATTGTATGTTTGATTCATAATCAAGATGCAAGTGAAGTAAACATGAAACTACTTTAGATCTAATCTAAACAGGTTCATGTAATTGAAATAATTTTAACTTTAAATAATTTTTTTACATAAAAATTATTAACAAAAAGATTTTATTTTAGACTTAAATATCTTTTAAATTTAATAAATTATAAATTTAATCTAGATCATATCTAATAAATTTATGATTAAAGATAGATCTACACAAACTAGGACAATCTTTGCACTGTAAGGGGTAAACCTTACAGTAAGACAACCTTGCAGTTCGTGATTGATCTAAAATTTTAATTTTAGATTTAATAATCAGATTATAAATTAGATTTAATTTAAAAAATAATCTAAGTATGTATAAATAATCATATAATAAATAACCTTAGGTTCTGATACCAATTGAAGGAACCAGATCTAGGGTTTCAGGGTTAGATCTTGAAATTTTTTCAAGATCAAGCAGCGGAGGACTAAAATAAATCAAAATTTATTTTTTAAAATTAGAAAATTCTTAGATATAAAATTTTATTATATGATTATTACATAATATTAAATCAAAAATTAAAATATATAGAGCATGAACTACATGTTGATCATATCAACATGTTTCTATATTACATCTAATGTATGTATTAAATAATAGATCAGATCTATTACCTTACAAGTTAGATGTTCTAACCTTACTGATTCAGGCTTGAAGATGATGTTGCAAACCACACATGTATCCGGTCTCTAGGAGTCATCCACACGAGCCCACGAATCTCGACCAGAAGTCCTACTTCAGGAAATCAGCACAGTATGCTAGTACTGCACTGATTCTTCTTCGATGGTTGATCAGGTATCTCCTTCTTCTTGATTTGGACTCTTCCAAAGATGAGAAGTAGGAGGAGGAGTTTTAAATCTGGGACACTCTCATAAAACTCAAGATGGAGGAAGGGAAGAGATGAAACTAACAATCCTAGAAGAAGACCCTCTTCTTCTTCTCTTTACTCTCTCCTAGACACCCTGTCTTGTGTCTATTATATCTCTACGACCCAAAGGTCTTTCTCTATGATTTTTGGATGCCCCAAAGATCTCTCAAATCTCTATATTCACTAAAACATTTATGAAGAAACTCATTTTACAGAGAGAGATATGATAGAGTCCTTGTCTAGGTCAAATACCTAGTCAAGGCTTATCCAAACATAGCAAGATAAGGGGTGCCCAACTCTTGGGTGCCTCCTCCTTATTTTTATGCATGGACTACCAGCAAAGAGTTCATAATATATACCCTAAAAGTCACAAAAATCTCAAAAAAAATCTGGATAAATTTGGTGCAAAAAGAAAATAGTTTTGGATTTCTAAAACTCTATCTCATAGAATTTGAAATCTAAACTTATTCCTACTTTGATTTGATCCACAACTACTTTCCATATATGAAAGAAGAGAGGAAACCTTTTGGACATGGGAAAGACCTGGGAGAGGGCTTTTGTCGCACAAAATAAGAGGAGATTGGCATGGAATAAGAGAGAGGGCGTGGGGGGGGCTTATATGGCATAAGGTGGAATCCTAGTCTTACTAGGATTCTGTCTTATGACTTGTTTTAATTTGGTTTCTCAAACTAAATTAAACCAAAATTAGATCAACTCAATTAAAATAGGTCTTAATCTAATTAAAAACTTAATTTAATTAGATTAAATTAGATTTAAGTCTGATTTAATTTTTTAATCAAATTAGAAATTAAGTTGACCCAAGACCTAATTGAACTAGGACTAATTTTTTTTCTTGCACTTGGCTTATCCAATAAACCAATTGAACTTGATCCAGTCAAGTCCAAACTAAATCTAATTAAATTATATTCAATTATACTTAATCTCAGTCTATTGGCTTAATCAAATTAAGCCAATTAGCAATCGAATTGCTAATCGATCCTCCTGCAACACTTGCACTAGGTTAAATGTCAATCGTATTGATCATTTAATGCTTGAACGATTCTTAATCATTGATCAACCATCCGATCGGATCATGAATTCTAATGTGTATGACCTCATAGGTCCGAACCTAAATCGATAGCATAGAAATAAATTTTTGTACCAATCGAAGTGACCATCTAGCAATGGTATCCGACGATCGGATAAGTCGAATGTGTAGAACAATATCCTTAGAATCCATGTGGATATAGTTTCCATATAATTCATCTTCTTGACCAAAATGATCATAGGATACCTCAAAGTTCAACTGTTAACTCTGATCAGGTTGTCCATATTGTATTTCAAAATATCAAATCCATCTGATGGATTACCCTGGCCAAGATTTTGCTAAATTGAAATACAGTGACTCATTCTTCTCCAACTCTTCAAGTGGTCAATCCCATCTCGATCACACTCTGACTTCGCAAGTACTTGACTATGCCCAGAAGCCTTCCATCACTAAATTAAAAATTCAGTTAGTCCAGTACCAAAGCACAGTGAGTTGCTTGTAAGTCACTGAGGTGATCTCAGGTCTAAGGGACACTTATACCTATATCCCATTAGAGACAGTCTCGACAGCAGAATACTCTGGAGTTGGTCACATTCAATGATGATGTACCCTTACATCTCACCTGTATGCTATACTAGTGTCTCCACACTCTTTGGTTAAGAGGATAACTAACCCATATGGCCTACAACGACCTATGCTCGATATAAGCTGTCGTCCTTATTAACAGCCTATCATTTAGTCGTGAACAGTTTTAAGGACTAATCGATAAATTCTCTTTTTATCGAATCTGAATAGTCCTAAGGACTTCATCATAACAACGGAGTTCATTAGAAGATGAAAGCTTATGATAAAATATCAAATATATTTTATTTATTAACAAATCAATTACCATACTTGGTTGCTCAACCGTCAACAGCTTGACGATTGGTTTTTAGGACATATTTTCCAACAACGCACACAAGTCAGACAAAGTAGGAAGAAATTGGCCTATATTCATATGTCTAATTTGAAAGTACTTGACTTAATTGAACATATAAGCTAACTTGATTAAGAATTAAGTTATGGGTCAAACATGATTGAAGAGTTGACTATGTCTAGCTAGCACTACACATGAGGTTCCGGTTCGATCCTGAGGATGAACAGTTTCTGATCTATGATCCATGGAGCATATGAAAGATTAAATTTAAGTACTGATTAATTTTAGATTAGATCTAAATTAATTAATCTTAATTGGATCCAAAATTCAAGTTAGACTTGGTATAAAAGTCCTAAGGAGTTTGGGGTTGATAGCTTTTCGAAATTATTTCGAACCAGCTTTGAATTAGATTCGAATCGAATCTATTTTTGATGAGATAAGAGTATTCCCACTTATATTGAGATTTTTCTCTATTATAGGCTGACCAACACCTGGAGATTTGCTCATTTGGTGCATCCCATGTGGGTGAGGGAATGGGTGCAAATTGGTTATCATATGTGATGACAATTCTATCTCATATAGGAATCCTTCTTTCATGAGTATTAGATTGATTCAAATCAGATTTAAGTTAGGACTCCTATACTTATTGGATTATAAAAATCATCTATAAATAAAGATAATTTCTACCTATGGATGAATAGCAAATAAATCAGATTGAGAGAAGAGAGAAAGAGAGAGAGAGGCATGAGAAGAGAGGGAGGTCCCTTCTTCCCTCTTGGCCTCTCCCCTTGTTGCCGCCCCTCTTCCCTTGGGTATAGATCCTATTTGGGCATCCCACCTGCTCATGTGAGGTGTCACATCAGCACATCTCCTCTCTCATTTGATTGGATTGTGAAGGTAATTGGATTGAAGTTCATCCTGCTTTCTTCCGACGTCTAACGTGCATGCAAAGTAGAGGGTCTGCACATCTAGGCCTCTGTGAAGGTTTGTATCAGATTATTTAAGATTTGATCTTTGATTCTATTGCTAATTAGGTAAGAATTTAATTTTTAATCATGTAGATGAATAGAAAAAATTTTAGATGCAACCTGGGCCTTCCAAGCAGAAACAGTTTCTTTCCCTTCAATTGGTATCAGAGCAGGCCTAAAATATATGCATGCATAACAAAATTTTTGGGATTAATTACATAAGGTGTAATTAAAATTTTTTGTGACACATTAAAATTAATTTAAATCTATTTATATAAAATTTTTAATCTAATTTTGATTGGATTAGAGATGTCTAATCAATGGTTGATTGAGATTGTTATAAGTCTGTTATAACAGAATTCTACTATTGCTGAATTTCTGATGAAATAATAATATAAATTAAAATCTATTTTAAATTTATTTTAATAAAATTTTAATATTATTATTTTTCTTATGAAGTAAAATTTATTTTAGATCTGAATTAGATCTATTTTGATGGATATTTAGATCTAAATCCTATCGAAATTCATCACTATGTGAAAATAGATTTTATCAAAAATTTATTCTTTATGCATTCATATTTGCATCTAATTAATTTTTTATATGATATCAAATTTGAAATTAATATTTTATAATCAGTATAAGATAAGTTTTCGATCTGATAGGATATATATGATGCATCAAATCTAATTAGATTAGATGAAGAACATAATTGATAAGATCAAGGATATATTCATGATATAAAATAATTTTATCAATAATTGCATATTGATATAATTATATATGAAATTAGATTTTAGATCTTAGTAGCCTAGTTCTCGAATTGATGAGATCACCAGACCGTCCGATCATTGGAGATTGAAGAGATTAATCTCTCTTTTGCCTATTCGATGGGTTCTCTTATAACGTGTAGGGATGTCATTGTGATCTAATTTCATGAAGAAGAAAAATGAATAAATTTTTATGTATTATTTTGATCATAAATTTATTTAGATTAGATCTAAAGTGATTTATAATTTATTATAATAAGATAAAATTTAAATATAAAATTATTTTACATCTGTATTGCATGTTACATATGATGTAATCGGTATTGATCTAAAGGTTGTCATGATACATGAGATGTGTGTATGAAGTTTAGATCATATCTATGTATGTTTAATTGTTAAATATATTATAAAAATTTATTTTTATATACTAAAATATATGGCATGCTTCACCTAAAATTCTTGTAGAATAGTTCTACAAATGAAACACATGTTTCACACACTTAATTATGAATTAAGTTTTAAATGATCTTAATTTGAGAATTGAAGATCATTAAGGCACCACATAAAATGATGGGCAAAAGATTAGCATGAATTAGGTCCTTCTAATAGGTTAGACCTAGGGTTAGAAAAATATATGGACCAAATAGAGAAATTGATTAAATCTAATTAAGTGTTGAATTAGATGAGGTCAGTATTTCTCTAAGTCAATCTCAACAGTTGTAGCTTGATCAAGTCCATGTGTTTGACCCTAATAAATGGACCATGATCATGGCTTCATGGTTGAGCCCGAATCTTCTGGTGAACCAAATCAAAACTAATTAACTAGTTGGTGTCTAAAGTTTGACAGATTCGATCAAATAATTTTTAATTGAGAGCTATTCACT
The DNA here is from genome assembly GCF_000442705.2 of Elaeis guineensis. Classification (NCBI taxonomy): domain Eukaryota; kingdom Viridiplantae; phylum Streptophyta; class Magnoliopsida; order Arecales; family Arecaceae; genus Elaeis; species Elaeis guineensis. The sequence goes on along the minus strand of NC_025998.2, from coordinate 99,184,820 downwards.
TAGATGCATCTACGGTGAGTTAAAGACATATCCCTCCCACTGATCTCACTTATCTGGCCAACATAGTAGATTATATTTTGATTAGGTCACTAGTCGATTCATGCAGACCCATTCCATTAAGGTGAATCAGTGTGACTGATTTAGATGTCTTTAGATCAGCTTGCGTCTAATCCTTTACATGACTTGGTGAAGTTAGTGGGAAGATTTATAGCTTGCAAGTTGACTTCTTCTCTTATTCTCAGATCAATGAAATCAAATCTTCTAAATTATTAGATCCATAAAGTGATAAAATTATGAGATAACTTGGTCATTGCCTCCTATTAAGATGCTTGATAATGAGTCCAATATTTCAAATAGGCATTGGAGGCACCACACGCTTGATATTTATTACATATTGAAATTGTCATTCATCATATAACCATCATGATGTACCTTCAAATCAATGCTTAGGTTGAACGGGCCACACTCAGGCCTAGACATCCATTTGTTGGATGCACTTGGTGTGTCATGTTAATGGTTGGACCTAACTAAAATTTTGAGTGGAGGCACCACATGTCTGCTGAAGGAAAGTCTAGGGAATAACTTATTGCTAGAAGTTGTTTGAAAAAATAATTATTTATAAACCTATCCATGGATGCACTAGGGTTGGCTGAGCCACACTCGGACCTGAATGCAGTCCGTGTGGATTCTAGTACCAGCTAAGAAATTAGTGTAATTTCTCGAGTTGGAGGTAGAGGCTACCAATTCATAAAAATAGTGAGAGAACCTTTAGACTAAAGTCCATATCTTCAAGATTAAAAATAATTTATATACTAATAGGCTAATATTTTTTTTTCAGTTATGGCCAAAGCATTATCCTTCTATATGCTGTTGGACAGCGACAAGCTCACCGGACCCAACTTCGATAGCTAGTATCGAAAGTTGAAGATCGTCTTGGAGTATGAGAAAATTTTGTACGTCCTTACGGCCAATGCTCCTCATGCCGTGAGAGACACTTACATGAAGTGGCTCAATGACTGCATGACTGTATATTGTGTGATGAGGGCAGCCATGAACGACGAACTTAGTTGTAAGTTTGAGGATGCACAGCTAGAGGAGATCATTCAAATATTGAATGAGTCCTTCAGTACCCCTGAGGATGCAAAGAGATACAAAATCTTCTGTGCAGTGTTCAATGTTTGTATGCGAGAGGAGGCTTCAGTCATCGATCATATATTGTACATGATTGAGCAGATTGAATGCCTTAGCAAATTTGACTTTCTGTTGCATGAACAGTTAGACAAGGATGCTATCCTCAATTTGCTATCGAAATCCTACCTATCTTTTTTTAGTCATTATAGAATGACGAAGCTTGCGATAAACTATCATGGTTTGCTAGGATTACTACAGACTTTTGAGAAGGATCACCAGCTTCAGAAGGAGCTAGTGAATTTAGCGAGAGGTTTATCTATAGGACGTTGATCCTCTAGGAGAGAAAAGAAGAAAAAGGTGTAGAAATCCCGTGCCGTCGATCCTAAGCAGAGCAAACCATCAAAAATTGACAAGAGTCAGGTAGAGTGCTTCTTTTGCAAGAAGCTCGATCATTGAAAAAAGAATTGTCCTACTTACATAGCCATCCTTGACCCAAACAGGCCTAAAAATAAGAGAAAGAAGCAAGTGGTTGCTTCACAAGGTACTTACATGATAACACTTTGTAATTTCTCTGTTTGTGATACTATTACCTGGGTATTGGATACCAGAAGTCTTATTAATATATGTAATTCATTGCAGAGACTGTAGGTAAGTAGAAAGTTTCGAGAGGACAAGCGGTTCCTTAACGTTGGAGATGGAAGTCTTGTTCTAGTTTTGGTCTCGAAAACTTTGCAGCATGTCTTTGAGTCCAGTAGTGTCATGTTAAATGATTGTCATTATTGTCTCTCTTTTTTGATGAATGTTATCTCTATAGGTCTTTTGGCCAAACTTGGTTACAAGTTTATAATAAAGGATGATTTTTGTGATATTATTATGAATGATACTACAATTATGCATGGACAATTGAAACATGACATATACATAATATCACAACCTGTTAGTATAATGTACACACCCAGTAAATGTTCTAAATTAGATAATATCAGTGAATCCTACCTTTGGCATGGTAGGCTTGGTCATGTGAACAAGAATAGGATTGACAGGTTGATCAAGGAATGTATCCTTGAGATAGATGATTGTGAATCATTGCCTACCTGTGAGTCTTATCAACTTGGTAAGATGACTAAGTCACCTTTTATGAAAAAAAGTGAAAGAGCCAGTGATGTCCTAGGTCTAATACATACTGATGTATGTGGGCCCATGAACATAAGCACCAGAGGAGGATACTACTACTTTATTACGTTTACAGATGGCCTATCGAGGTATGGGTATGTCTATCTTATGAAGCATAAGTTAGAATCATTTGAAATATTCAAATGATTTCATGCTAAAGTAGAAAACAAACTGAAAAGAGTATTAAGATCCTTCGGTCCGACCGAGGAGGTGAACACCTCACCAGTGAGTTTCTAACATATTTGGAAGAGAATGAGATTCTCTTACAGTGGACCCCTCATGAAACACCACAACATAAAGGGATGTCAGAGAGGAGAAATCGAACCTTATTAGACATGGTTTGATCCATGATGGGCTTTGCGAGTCTGCCAATCTTCTTTTGGAGATATGCTCTAGAAACTACCTGCTACATTCTGAATAAGGTGCCCAGCAAGTCTGTCGATAAAACTTCATATGAGATATGGATTGGGTGTAAGCCGATGCTTTCAGTCCTTAGGATCTGGGGGTGTCCAATTTATGTCAAGCATTTAAAAATAGATAAGCTTGGACTGAAGTTTGACAGATACTTATTCGTAGGGTATCCAAAAAAAACTAAAGGATACTACTTCTATCTCGCTGCAGAACAAAAGGTGTTTGTCAGCAGTCGGACAGTCTTTTTGAAAAAAAAGTTTCTTAATGAAGGAGCTAATGCCTATAAAATTGAACTTGATGAAGTTCATGAGGTGGAAGGACCGACATATATAGAATTGAATTTGATTGGTGAATCAAAGTTGGAGCCAGTAGAGGTGCCATTAAGGAGATCCAATGGAGTACCGCATCAGCTGGACAGATACTTTGGTTTTCTAATCCAGGATGGTAACTCCATCAAACTTGATGAGAACGATGAGGATCTGATCACCTATATGGAGGCTATGCAAAGGCCTGACTCTCAGAAATACCTTGAGACCATGAAATTCGAGATGGAGTCTATGAAGATCAATGGTGTATGGATACTAGTTGATCTGCCTGAAGGGATAAAACCCATAGAGTATAAATAGATTTTTAGGAGAAAAAGAGGAGTAGATGGAAAGCTAGAGACCTATAAAGTCCGTCTAGTTGTCAAGGGTTACCGTCAGCATTATGGTATTGACTATGATGAGATGTTCTCTCCTATGATAATACTCAAGTCCATTCGAATTATGCTTGCTATTGCTGCACACTTAGATTATGAGATTTGACAGATGGATGTCAAAACAACTTTCCTCAATGGAGAGTTGAAAGAAGAGATGTATAATACAACCTGAAGGGTTCACATCTACAGATGAGTCGAAAGTGTGCAAGCTGAAAAGATCTATTTATGGACTTAAGCAGGCATTTAAGAGTTGGAACATGCATTTTGATAAGGTGATCAAAATGTATGGCTTCGTTAGAAATGGAGAAGAGCCTTGCATCTACAAGTGGGCTTTCGATTCTGTAGTCATCTTCTTTGTGCGATATGTGGATGATATTTTATTATTAGGAATTGACATCCCAGCTTTGTAGAGTGTGAAGCTGGGGTTATCATCATAGTTCTCCATGAAGAACTTGGAAGAAGCATCCCACATCCTTAGGATGAAGATCTATAGGAATAGATCTAGAAGGTTGCTTGGATTGACCCAATCCACGTACATTGATACTTTGTTAAAGCGGTTCAACATGGATAATTTCAAGAAAGGCTATCTTCCGATAGGCCATGAAATTATTATTTCTAAGAATGATTGTGCGATAACTCCTGAGGAGAGAGTGTGCATGAGTAGAATACTATATACCTCGAAAGTGGGATCTATCATGTACACTATGACATGTACGAGGTCAGATGTGGCCTATTCACTAGGGGTAGTGAGTAGATACCAGTCTGATCCAGATGAGAAGCATTGGAAGATTGCAAAAGTAAGTCTTAAGTATTTAAGAAATACTAAAGACCAATGACTTATCTATGGAGATACTGATCTAAAACTTATGGGATATACAGATTCCAGTTTTCAGTCAGATTGTGATGACAGCAGAAGTGTGTTGGGCTATGTATTTACTCTGAATGGAGGACCTGTTTCCTGGAAGAGTTTCAAGCAACATATTATGGCCGATTCTGTATGCGAAGCAGAATACATTCCTGCATCGGATGCTGCAAAGTGGCGGTGTGGTTGCAGAAGTTCATCAGTGAGCTGAGAGTTACACCTTCCATTGATGGTCCTATATTGTTGTACTGTGACAGCTCTAGTGCCATAGCTCAAGTGAAATAACCCAAGTCACACTATCGCACTAAGTATGTTTTGCACCGCTATCACCTGGTGCGAGAGATCGTGGACCGTGGTGACGTCGAGCTTCAGAAGATCAATGGAAAGGAGAACCTAGCCGACCCCTTCACTAAAGCTCTCAGGATAAAAGAGTTTGATGACTTCAAAAGAAAGATGGGTATAAGATACTTCTCCGATTGGCTTTAGTCCAAGTAGAAGTTGTTGGAAATTATGTCTTAAAATCAATCGTGTGATGATTGAATTTATCTTTGTATATGAATTATTGATTATTGAATAAAAATTATTCTGATATTTTTCATCACAAAGTTATATCTTTCTTGAACTCTTGTGTTGTGATGAAGTCTTTAGAACTATGCTAGTGTATGATAAAGAGAAGATTTATCATATAGTTCTTAAACATGTTTGCGACTAAATGATACGTCATTATACGATGATGGTATTTATCGAGTGGAGGTCGTTGTGGAAAAAATTGATAGTTCAAAGCATGTATTTTTAAAATTTTACAATAGAATAATAAAAGAGTAAATATTTTAATCTTCTAAATATATCTTAGATTAGATCTAAATTATTATTAAAGATCTATGATATAAAAAATTTATATATAAAATTTTTAAAAAAAATAAAAAATTACATCGATCACATCGATGCCTTGAATTTGATCTAACCTTTAGATTATATCGGTAGAGTTCAGAACTCATCACCTTTTAATGAGTTGATGATCACCACTGTTGGTAAGCATTATATAAAGCTCTTGCTGATATTGAGCAGCTGCACAAGCGTCCGACCTCTACGGATAGTCCATACGAAGCTCCTCAGATCGATCAGCCCTCTGCAGGAGTGCTAGCTCTCACAATCAGTTTCTAATGGTAGATATGGCTTGATCTCCTTTTTCAATCACCACGAATCTTCCTAATGTCGAAGATGGATCAGAGAAGGATGCTGGATGGTGGAGAAAATTTAGATGAAAACTCTCTTATCTTAGAACAGTTTTAGGTCTCTCACCCAAGAGGAGAACGGTCTCCTCTTTTGTTCATGCCAAGAAGGAAGGAAATCCACCCAATCTTTATATCTTTTAAGAAGTATTTTTGATCCTCTTTCTCTCTGATATCTCATGGTGAAGAGCTCTTTTCCTTTGGCACACAAACTTGTGGCCATTTTATGGTTGTCACACAAACTAGATAAAACAGGATAAGGACTGGAGTTTGTTGCAATTCAAACTCTTTTGAATTTCAATTTGACTCCAATATTTTTTTACCCTTATATAACTTAAAGAGGGACTTACCAAAGAAAATTGGTTATGAAAATCAATTAGAAAGACCTCTTTTTCTCGTACACAATAGACCCTTTCAAAAGTAGCCAACGTGTGGAAGGATATGGATAAGGTTTTAAGTTGAAATTCAAACTAATTTGAATTCAAATCAAAATAAGCAAATTTCTATCCTTAATGGGTAAGAAGGATTATTTTTTAATTTTCTCATATACAAACTGATTTTGTGTGGTGAGAAAAGGCATGAGACAATTTAGGTGGCGCAAGGGATATAGTCCTACTCATTTGGGACTCTAGGATTTAACCAATTGGATTTCTTTCAAATCCAATCTAATTAGATCCAAATAGAATATGATAAAATTAATCTAATTAGGCTCTTATAATTTTAATTAAATTTGATTAAATTAATAAATTAATTGAGTCGTAGATCCAATCAAATTAGGATCATTTCTCCCTTACCGATTAGGTCATCTCATAACCTAATCAGACTTGACCTAATTGAATAAAATTCAATCAGACTTGATCCTGACTTTAATGTTAGATGTGTGCCCTAGATGTCAGATTGGCTGACACATTCCTGTACAAATCTAAAGATAAATTTATAATTTTGACTATAAATCAATAAATAGATTATTCTTCTATCACATCATGTACATTGTGTCTGTGATACATCCTTTGAGTTAGTAGGAATGTCAATTCATATTTTTAAGAGTTGAAAATTTAAGGCATAAATTTACATAACTAACTCATAAACAGCTCCTGACCATAGGATCATCACAAGGATGGTGATCGATCCAGAAGGTTGGTGTACGATAGCTTCTATATGGTAGATGTGTCTTGAGTCTACGGTATGGAGACATCGAAGTGAGAGTACAGATATTCATTGAGAATGAGTGTACTGAGTGTGACCACCTCGAGCAGTCATAAAAATGTCTACCTTCTCGTCGATGACTAGCTCGATGCTGCAGTTGTGTGTCTAGTTCTTTGACCTGAGGTGCATCGACAGTTCACCTTGAGTGTGTTATAGTTTGACTATACCATAACTCGGACTTCTAGCCATTCGAAACCCTGAGGTGTATGTTGGCTGTAGTATATTCATTGTAGGAACTAGGTCGCACCAAGATGGGATCTATCAACCTCGGTAGATGAGAGGAGTAGTCCTATGATGATCGAAAGATCGAGTCCTTAAGTCCATGGCCATGGCAGAGTGAAATAATGGAAAAGAGTTTTCCATTGGGGTTTCACATCGGACTCAGATCGATCGATTGATTCATATGACTGATGTTGGGTTTGATGAGTTTATCTTAACCCTAATTCAGTCAGGACTCATGATAGAGGAACACAATCACACAGATAGCTGCACCAAGAGGTTCATCTTCAGTTCTGATGGATTGCCACCATATACTGCTAGGTGTCATTGGTGGATTTTGGGAGCAATTAAAATGATCTTGATGATTGATCATTCTAATTGTCTGAATCAGAAGAGTTCTGGTCCATCGAAAGGAGTTTCGATGATGTCGATGATGAGATCATGACATGTCTCATTACCATACAGAATTGAACCTAACTGGGTCACACTAACAAGGGTTAGGATCTGGATGTCATCAATTAGGCTAGTCCAATTGATTTGGATTAGATCCAATTAGGTTCAAGGAAATCATGCTAGCACATGATTGAGCCTAACTTTCTCCTCGTGTAATCTTTTTCATCTCGACTGAGCCAAATGTGATTTGACTTACCCAGAGAACTTTGAAAATATTTCTCTCAGTCTAAATGAAGCTTGTCCAGCTCAAAAAAATTTTATCTTAATTCATGAGATGAATTTAAGACAACACCTGCTAATTTCTGTCACCTACCATTTTCATTTTAGGACATCTGTCAAATGTTGACATATGGGTCTTAAACTGAAGGCCACTTGGCAAAAGCTCATTGGAGGATTTTTGTAGAGTGTCCACATGCCAAATCCACATTAAATTAGGTGCCATAATCAGATTATGGTGTGAGCCCAATTGGATTAAAGTGGGCACCCCAAGTGGATAAGGATGGAGAGTCTTGATCAACGTGGACTCTTGGGCGCCATCTCCCTTGTGCTTATCCAATTTTGGCACCAACTTTAGGAGAGAGGGTGAGATTCTTATCTAATATGATCAGATGATATCACTCTACCAATCAAATTTTTTTTGGATTAAATAGAATTTTTTGATTGGTCGAATGATGTGGCACTGCGCAGCGCAGCAGGGTCTATATAAACCTTGTCTGCGCCTAGAGTTTAGTGAATTCTACCCCCTACCCAGCAAAGGCCAGCCACCCCTCCTCTTCTCCATATCCTCCCTGGTGCTCCCTCTCTCCTCTTCATGCCCAAAAGGTTGGGTGTCCATCTGGTGAAGGATCAAGGCGTGGTGATGCCTTGAATAGGAAGGTTGCAGGACTTCTTCGACAGGCTGCTGCTCTAACTTCAAAAAGACTTTTGAAGATCTTTCTAATTAGATTTAATTTTGATTTTTAGAGAAAAGATTCATGAGGAGAAGATGATTCAGATTCTACCTAAGTGGATACTGGTAGAGGCCAGACGATTGTATGGCAAAATCAGAACCTCAGGCTTGCTGCGATCATCTACAGGGTAATCAGATTACCCTTGAGGTATTTCATGTTTCCTCATATTTTTTGATTTATTTTTGAATTAATATTATATAATAAAATTATATCTAGAGATTTAGATCTAAAATAAATGTAGGATAAATTTTTTTTAAAATTATTTCACCCCAGATTTGATGAAATTTGGAAGATCCTACAGGAAAAAAAATAGTTTTTTCTTCAACTGATATCAGAGCCAGGTTGATGGCTTAGTTTTAGATTTAATTTAGATCTAATTTTAATTTTAATTTATCTGATATTAAAGAATTTTAGATGTCACATCAGATATGATAGGATCTAAAATCAAAATATTTAAAATTAAATCTGAGAAGATCTAACATGCATGAGATGCATGACTAGATTAGGAATAGTTTGATCTATGAATACTCTTGTAAGTTTATATTTTAATGTGATTAAAATATGAATTAGATTTAATTTATTCTCTATTTTTTTTGATGTTATAAATGTTATAATCAAATAAAAAAATAAAAAATAAAATTTTAATTATTACATAAGATTGATCTGTTGCATGCCTAGACTGGTTGTAGAATTATTCTAGTAACTGTCTAGAATAAATTTTATGTTGAAAAGTTCAATTTTAATTTTATTTTTTAGATGTTACATGTGATGTATTAAATTTGAAAGTATATTAATTAGATTAATTTTTGATACATGAGATGTATGCAAAGCATGTATTAGTTAGATCTTAAATTGTATATATGATATGTAAATTTAGATCTAACTAGTTTTGTAGTTAAATTTATATTTCTGTTTAAGGTATTCCTCATGGCCGTCTAGTCATAAGAATAAAGTAGGGTTTAAAAGCCCTCTCTTTTTATTCAATGGGATATTTTTATGACGTGTAGGGGTGCTGCGCGTTCATCCTTAATCAGAAATCAAAATTTATTTTTCTGCAAAACCCTAGATCCTGAGACCCTAGGATTTATTTTACATATTTTGTTTATGAATCCAAGACTTAATTAATGAATTAAGCTTATGAAATTAAATTAGATCTAAAATTGAGAATTTCAGATCTAAGTCATTTTCATAAAATTGAGTTCGGACTTGGATAGCTCAATTAGGTCTAGCGGTTGATCAAATCAAATCAACAGTTGATTAAGTGGGATCATGAAAGCTAATAATTGACCAGCCTAATAGGATTAAGTCTGGATCAAGGTCGAATCATATTTAGATGTGACTCGATCAAGTTAAGACCTAATTTGGCTCAGTGGTTAGAGCCTAGATTGTAGGCTAACCCAATTAGTTCTGGTTCGATAATTTGGTGTCTAAGATAAGTTGGGCAGATGCGATCGAATGATTTTTAATTGGGAGCTACTCGACTCGAATACATTCTTGTCGAGTTAATGGTATATCCCTTCCACCGATCTCACTTACCTGGCCATATGTGTCGATCCAGTTCTGATTTGAGGTGGCTAACAATTTGAACTAACCCATGCCACTAGGTTAGTCATAATTGTTATAACTATGTCAAGTCAAGTTTAAAGAGACCTAAATCAAATCTCCCTAAGAAAATATTAAGTCTAGGTCTTCCACCATTGTGGATGTGCGGGCCCTTTCCGGGGTTGATTGTTCTCGACTGGATACAGTGGCTCAGTTGCATCGAGAAGATGCAACCATATCCATTAGGCATTGAATGCTACGAATTAGAGGATGGGTTGGGCTCAATATTTTGGATACTGTGAGGGACCCAATCAAGAATCTAGTTCGTGCAAATGGTGGGTTTGACTTAATTAAGGATTGGAGCAATATTTTGGGCACGATGAGCTTCATAAATTAGAGATCAAGTTTTGAGTGCACCATGATTAGAGAATCATTGAACAAAAGTTGTCCACTCATCGGTTGACCCATCACCAATAACTGTTAGGTGAGGTGATGAGCCAGTCGGTGAGACCGCACCACCCACTAGAAATCACTAATCACGGAGATTTTTACATCTCTACCTAGGGAGTGTAGGGATCTGAGAAAATAGTGGGAGCCTAATTTATTTAAAAATGAAACCTCTAAACAAATTGGTTAAGTCTGATTACAAAATCTAACTAGAAACTTTTGACTCTCTATAGGAAACATGTCTGCGTCCAACCCCTTGACCAAAATACTAGACACCCACAGATTGATTGGACCTAATTTTAAGGATTGGTTAAGGAACTATAAAATTATTCTGGATTCCAAAAAATTGACTCATGTCTTGGACCAGGACCCACCTGCCATGCCAGCACGTCCGACTACTGAATAGAGAGCATCTCTGAAAAAGTAGACGGATGATGATAACAAAGCAAGGTACTACATGTTGGGTGCAATGTCTGATGACTTGCAGCACCAACATGAGAATATTTTGACTACCCACCAAATGTTGGCTCACCTACAAGAGTTGTTTGGTGAACAAAGTCACGCAGCCAAGTATCAAGTCTGCCAAAGACTTTTTAAGGTTAAAATGCATGATGGGCAGTCAGTTCAAGATCATTGTTTGACAATGATCAAGGACCTTGAAGAGCTTGAAAAACTCGATATCATCTTAGACAAAAATTTTCAGATTGATGTGATCCTTCAGTCCTTGTCTGATGTATATGGTCAGTTCATCATGAACTTTCATATGCATAAGATGCAGTGTACCTTGGCTGAGTTAATGAACATGTTGGTTACGGCTGAGCTTTCTATGAAGGGTTCAAAAGGCTCAGTTCTTACTGTGGAGTGGACTTCTTCCAAGAGAAAGTCTTTTGGAAAGAAAAAGAAGTCTGCGAAGAAGCAGAAGGTGGATGGGAAGAAGAAGAAGACAGAACCGAAGAAGAAGGCTGCTGAAAAAAAAAAATATTTCTACTGCCAATCAGATGGCCATTGGAAGCGAAATTATCCTCAATACCTGGCCACCCTGAAGAACAAGAAGGATGGTCCTTTTGGAGGTATGCTCATTTTAGAATCTAATCTTACAATTTCTTTTGCATCCAGTTGGGTGCTTGACTCTGGTTCTAGTACTCATTTATGCACTTCTATGCAGGGTCTTGAGGAGAGCAGGAGGCTGAGGGATGGGGAGATGATCCTATGCATCGAGAATGGAGTAGGAGTTGCTGCTATGGCCATAGGAACCTATCCTTTGCAATTACCGTTAGGATTAGATTTATTTCTTAGAGACTGTTATTATGTGCCTGCAGCAAGCAGGAATTTGATTTCTGTTTCATGTTTAGAACAAGAAGGCTATGTGATTAGCTTTCATAAGGACCATTGTAACATATTTTATGAAAATAATAAAATTACAAATGATTTTCTTATTAACGATCTCTATCAGCTACATATTGATGTATCTATATTTAATATCGAGCAAAATATGAATGTCATAGGAATTAAAAGGCCTAGAGATAGTCTAAATGATAGATATCTGTGGCACCTAAGGCTAGGTCATATAGCGGAAGATAGAGTTAACAAATTGGAGAAATTCGGGCTGTTGAGTCCGTTGACTTCTGAGTCATATCCAGTTTGTGAATCATACCTTCAAGGCAAAATGACCAAACTCTCTTTTGTAAGACATGGGGAAAGGGCCACAGACCTACTTGCCCTAGTACATACGGATGTGTGCGGCCCATTTGATGTGCCGGTTAGAGGCAACTATGTCTACTTCATTACTTTTATCGATGATATATCTAGGTACGGATATGTATTTCTAATGAAACACAAGTCCGAAGCCTTTGAAAGGTTCAAAGAATTCAGACATGAAGTAGAAAAATAAACAAGAAAGCCCATTAAGGTTCTTCGATCAGATCGAGGAGATGAATACCTTAGTCGGAAGTTCCTAGACTATATTAAGGATAATGACATAGTCTCTCAATGGACTCTACCTGGAACGTCACAACTCAACGGAGTTTCAGAATGGAGAAATCGGACCCTATTAGATATGGTTCGTTCCATGATGAGCTTCATAGACATCCCTGAATTTCTTTAGGGATATTGTCTCATGATAGTAATATATGTATTGGATAGGGTTTCCTCTAAAACCATTCCTACCACACCATATGAGATATGGCATGGTAAGAAGTCAAGTCTGAATCATCTCAGAATTTGGGGTTATCCAACTCATGTCAAGAGACAGCAGGTGGACAAGTTAGAGTTTAGATCTTTTAGAGGTCGATTCATAGGATATCCTAAAGAGTCATTAGGATACTATTTCTATATTTCGAAAGACCACAATGTGATTGTGAGTCGAAATGCTATTTTTTTTGAAAAATAGTTTATTCAATATGGTGGTATCGAAAGAATAATTAAGCTCAAGGAGAATGTCTCCCAAGAGCAACGAGCTAAAGAACCTGAAGAACCCAATCAATTAGAACCAGTCCTAACACAACCTCTTCCACCTCATAGATCGACTAAGGTTTTTCATCCTCCTGAAAGGTACTTAGGTACCATACAGGAGGATGTAGAGAAAATATTTCTCATGAGAAATGGGGCTCATGGTGATGATCTCAAGACCCATGATGAGGCGATATCAGATATCGACTCTGAGAAATGGTTAGAGACAATGAGATCAGAAATTGACTCGATGCACTCAAACCAAGTCTAGACCTTGGTAGATCCACCTGAAGGTATTATACTTATTGGGTGTAAATGGATCTTCAAGAGAAAGATAGGTACAGATGAGAATGTAGAGATATTCAAGGCTAGGCTCGTAGTGAAAGGTTATAGTCAGTGCGAAGGCATTGACTATCAGGATACCTTCTTGCCTGTAGCCATGCTAAAATCCATCCGCACATTGCTTGCTGTTACAGTCTATTTCGATTATGAAATATGGTAGATGGACGTGAAAATGGCATTCTTAAATAGACATCTTGTGAAAGATATCTATATGGAACAGCCACTTGGTTTCACATCTAGTGATGATGATCACAAGGTCTACAAGCTGCAAAGGTCCATTTATGGACTTAAGCAAGCATCTCAGAGCTGGAATACTCGTTTCAATAATGTGATCAAAATATTTGGTTTCATCAAGAACGAGGAGGAACCATGTGTGTTCAAAAAGGTCAGTGGGAGCGCAGTTGTCTTCCTCGTATTGTACGTAGATGACATCTTCCTAATTGAGAATGATATTCTCATGTTGACCTCAGTCAAAGTATGGTTGTCTAAGGAGTTCTCTATGAAAGATCTAGGAGAAGCATTTTTTATACTGGGTATTAAGGTCTATAAAGATAGACCAAATAGGATGCTGGGACTTTCACAGAAGATGTACATAGAGGAGGTGCTAAAAAGGTTTAGCATGAAAAACTCCAAAAGAGGTTTAGTACATTTTAGACATGGCATTTATCTCTCCAAGAAGATGTATCCTAGCACACCTGAGGAGATTGAATGCATGAGCAAGATCTCTTATGCTTCGGCAATAGGAAGCCTCATGTATGTCATGCTATGTACACGACCTGATATAGCCCATGCTGTGAGTGTCACAAGCAGATATCAGTCGAATCCAGGTGAAGAGCACTGGACTTCTGTGAAATGTATCCTTAAGTACTTGAGAAGGACTAAGGATATGTTTCTAATCTTTGGGAATGGAGAACTTTAGATTCAGGGATATACAGACTCAGACTTTATATCTGATATAGATGATCGAAAGTCGACATCTGAGAGTCTGTTCATTTGTAATGGTGGTGCAGTTAGGTGGAAGAGTTTCAAGCAGATGGTGATTGCTGATTCCACCATGGAGGCAGAGTATATTGCTACATCGAAAGCTGCGAAGGAGGCATTCTGGTACAAGACGTTTACTGTGAAACTTGGAGTGATGTCATCGGATGCCATCCTTCTTTACTGTGACAATAATGGTACCATAGCCCTAGCTAAGGAGCCAAGGTCTCACCAGAAGTTCAAGCACATCGAGCGACGATTCCATCTGATCCGTGATTACCTTGAAAAGGGTTATGTCAAGGTCAAGAGAGTCGACTCCACAGACAATGTGGCAGACCCACTGACAAAGCCATTAGGCCAGCAAAAGATCGAAGCCCACTTTGAAAAGATGGGACTTAGATATGTAGCCAATTGGCATTAGGTCAAGTGGGAGTTTGTTAGATATGTGCCCTAGATGCCAGATTGGCTGACACATTCCTGTATAAATCTAAGGGCAAATTTATAATTTTAACTATAAATCAATAAATGGATTATTCTTCTATCATATTGTGTACATTGTGTCTGTGATACATCCTTTGAGTTAGTAGGAATATCAATTCATATTTTCAAAAGTTGAAAATTTAAGGCATGAATTTACGTAACTAACTCATAAATAGCTCCTAACCATAGGATCATCACAAGGATGGTGATCGATCTAGAAGGTTGGTGTATGATTGATTCTATAGGGTAGATGTGTCTTGAGTCTATGGTGTAGAGACACCGAAGTGAGAGTACAGGTATTCGTTGAGAATGAGAGTATTGAGCGTGACCACCTCGAGCAGTCATAAGGAAGTCTACCTTCTCGTTGATGACTAGCTCGATGCTGCAGTTGTGTGTCTAGTTCTTTGACCTGAGGTGCATCGATAGTTCACCTTGAGTGTGTTATTATTTGACTACACCATAACTCGATCTCCTAGCCATTCGGAACTCTGAGGTGTATGTTGGCTGTAGCATATTCATTATAGGAACTAGGTCGCACCAAGATGGGATCTATCAACCTCGATAGATGAGAGGAGTAGTCCTATGATGATCGAAAGATCGAGTCCTTAAGTCCATGGCCATGGCAGAGTAAAATAATAGAAAAGAGTTTTTCATTGGGGTTTCACATCGGACTCAGATCGATCGATTGATTCATATGACTGATGTTGGGTTTGACGAGTTCACCTTAACCCTAATTCAGTCGGGACTCATGATAGAGGAACTCAATCACACAGGTAGCTGCACCGAGAGGTTTGTCTTCAGTTTTGATGGATTGCCATCATATACTGCTAGGTATCACTGGTGGATTTTGGGAGCAATTAAAATGATCTTGATGATCGATCATTCTAATTGTCTGAATCAGAAGAGTTCTGGTCCATCGAAAGGAGTTTCGATGATGTCGATGATGAGATCACGACATGTCTCATTACCATATAGAATTGAATCTAACTGGGTCACACTAACAAGGGTTAGGATTTGGATGTCATCAATTGGGCTAGCCCAATTGATTTGGATTATATCCAATTTGGTTCAAGAAAATCGTGCTAGCACATGATTGAGCCTAACTTTCTCCTCATGTAATCTTTTTCATCTCGACTGAGCCAAATGTGATTTGACTTACCCAGAGAACTTTGAAAATATTTCTCTCAGTCTAAATGAAGCTTGTCCAACTCAAAAAAGTCTTATCTTAATTCATGAGATGAATTTAAGACAACACCTGCTAATTCCTATCACCTGCCATTTTTATTTTAGGACATCTGTCAAATGTTGACATATGGGTCTTAAATTGAAGGCCACTTGACAAGAGCTCATTGGAGAATTTTTGTGGAGTGTCCACATGCCAAATCCACATTAAATTGGGTGTCATAATCAGATTATGGCATGAGCCCAATTGGATTAAAGGGGGCGCCCCAAGTGGATAAGGATGGAGAGTCTTGATCAACATGGACTCTTGGGCGCCATCTCCCTTGTGCTTATCCAATGTTGGTGCCAACTCTAGGAGAGAGGGTGGGGTTATTATCTGATATGATCAGGTGACATCACTCCATCAATCAAATTTTTTTTGGATTAAATAGAATTTTTTGATTGGTCGAATGATGTGGCACTGTGTAGTGCAGCAGGGTCTATATAAACCCTGTCTGCGCTTAGGGTTTAGTGAATTCTGCTCCCTACCCAGCAAAATCCAACCACCCCTCCTCTTCTCCTCATCCTCCCTGGTGTTCCCTCTCCCCTCTTCATGCCCAAAAGGTTGGGCATCCATCTGGTGAAGGATCAAGGCGTGGTGACGCCTTGAATAGGAAGGCTGCAGGACTTCTTCGACAGGCTGCTGCTCCAACTTCAGGAAGACTTTTGAAGATCTTCCTAATCAGATTTAATTCTAATTTTTGGAGCAACAATTTGTGAGGAGAAGATAGTTGAGATCCTACCTGAATAGATACTGATAGAGACCAGATGATTGTGTGGCTAAATCAGAACCTCAGGCTTGCTGCGATCATCTACAGGGTAATTAGATTACCCTTGAGGTATTTCATGTTTCCTCATATTTTTAGATTTATTTTTGAATTAATATTAGATAATAAAATTAGATCTAGAGATTTAAATTTAAAATAAATATAGGATAAAATTTTTTTAAATTTTTCCACCTCAGATTTGATGAAATCTGGAAGATCCTACAAGGAAAAAGGTAATTTTTCTTTCATTTAATGCTCAATTAAATTAAACTATTTAGTAATCTAATTACTAATTAATCCTCCATTAATGATAGAGTCAAAGTCTAGTGAGACTCTTCTTAAGAGTCTCCATCCAATGAGACTCTTCAGTAGAGTCTCCATCAAGTGGGACTCTTCACCAGAGTCCCCGTTGACTGAGACTCTTCAGATTAGCCAAGTGATCGAAGAGGAACTTCTAATATGTGTGACTTTATAGGTTTGAACTTAAGTCGGTAGCACAGAAACTGATTACTGTACCAATTGGAGTAACCATCTAGCAATGGTACCCGATGTTCAGATAGACCAAATGTATGCTAAGCAATACTCAAGAACCTATTTGGAAATAGTTACCGTATAATTCATCCCTTTGATCCAAATGCTCAAGGTGACCTAGAGTTTAACTGCCAACCCTGATATGGTTATCCATATTATATTTTAATTTTTAAAATCCATCACATGGATTACCTCAGCCAAGGTTTTACTAAATTGAAATACACTGATACATTAACTCTTACTTATTCGGAGGGGTCAATTCCATCTTGACTCACACACCGACTTCACAAGTACTTGACTATGCCCAAAAATTTTTAATCACTGA